>NC_089499.1:15590000-15760000 GCF_036850765.1 Saccopteryx bilineata | reverse complement strand
TAAAAGAAAAATTGAAAGGCTTATTTTAAGAAGTGTGCTAATACGGTAGGTACATCAGAGCAGGTAATTATTTTTCACCTTTGACCTGGCTACAGAATTTGGAGTAGTGGCCATAGAAAGCACCAGCATAAGTCATTGAAAATACTACTTTTCAGGTTTTAAGTGTACGTTTGATGTGACATATAGAGGAACAAGTGTTAGAGTAGAACATGTCTAAGATTCAAAGGCATTGAAGTAAGTTTTGCTCTGACTTTGCCATAATAGCAAAATAATGGGATTTCGCCTCATGAGAAAGTGGAAGCAAAATAGACGGAGAAATTGCTAAGTCAATTTTCAACAGCCAATCTAATTCAGGTACGTTCTTTTCCTCCTTCAGAGGGAAAAATAGTAATTTCCATAACTGCTTCATTTCATTCTCGTTCAGACATACAGTTTAGTCTGAGCACCACTTAAATTACTGTTATTGCATCTGATTTTTACATTTTATTTCAAACAATCAGACGTTAAAGTTGTATAAAGCTTTATATAGATTTAGGGAAAATTTAATCTCCAGTTATTTCATTAGAACCATGTAAAATCCCTATGATGAACTTAGTTGCAAAAGTGTTCATCACATTTTGAAAATGACAGTTCTTCTCATTACGGTTTTTGTTGAATCTTGTAAAACATGACCCCAAACTGAACTGAATGGAAGGGACCACGATCTGAACTTGAGTTGAAGAGAGGTTAAGACCCATGCTGCGGACACAGGCCAGCAGTGTGGGCAGAACCAGGCAATCAGAAAATGAAGTGATAGGTGGTAGATGAGTGGCCAGGCAATCAGTGGACTCCATGAGGATTCAGGTCTAACACCATGGTTGTTCCCATAATAGACCATCTAGCAGAGAATAAGAACGCTATCTGTAAAGACATAGATAGGTGGCTCCCATCCAGAGATCTGTCAGGACACAGGCACATCAATGGAGCCAGAATTTAGTACCCAAACAACTTCATCCTTAGGGACAAAAGATTCAGGAAGAACTGTGATGCTCTAAAAACAGATAATTTGGGCATGAATTTGCTACAGGAGATTTTTAATGGCCGACCTGTCTTCAGACTCTTAACCCTTCCAATCGAACCTCCTTGTGGCAGAAAGAGGAATCATTCTCACATGCAGATACAATTGTCTGAGGGTCTTTAATGATCCCTCAGTAATGTGCGGTCAAAAAAAAAAAGAAAAAAAAACTTAAAAAATGGGATTCTGCTAGTCTTTCTCATTTCTCATTTTCTGCCATGGCACTTTATATTCTAGTACCATTTCATGTTTTAGGATCTTTTTGTTATTCACCCCATCTGTTTGGAAACTCCTTTGCTTCCTTTTCTGTGTGACAATATTGCTATCTTTGGTCCTAAAACAATTTTTTTTAGTTTACACAACAAATATGTATTGAATGCGCATTATCAGCACTGTGTTAGACTCTGAGGGTATAGAGATAAATGAGGCCTTTGAATCCTAGACATTTATAGCAAGGAGATGGGGGACATGCTTGTAGCTATAGCTGAGCCATTAGAATCCAGTGAAAGAGTGGTATTATTGTTAAAGGATATTTTATTTTTTAATTTCTTTGCATTGTTTCGAAGTGAGAAGTGCTGGGGAGGCAGACAGACAGAAGGATATTTTTTTAAAGAAATATAATCATCACTTTCATTTGGATACACAATGAACATGCATGGAAGATTGTATTTGACTTATTAATTAATGAGGGAACCGGTAAGATGTCATAACTAATTCAAATGAAAATACAAAAAAAGACATATATACAGTACACACACACATATATATATATAAATTCATATATATTTCTGAAATGATTTTTCAAATAGATAAAAATAAAGCAACAATCCATTGCTTTCTACCAGATACAATTATTTTGCATTTCTATGAGCAAGACTCATTGGTATTACACCAGTTTTCTACATTTTTCTGGAGTTGTAAAATAGCTCAAAGATCATGGAAAAGGAAGATAACAATAACCTGATGGCTGAGTTAACACAAAAAATAGTGTTTTCTTGCCTATTTCAAAGTTTTCCATAGATTTTCTTGACAGAGCTGAGGCATCTGAGTGAATAACAGATCCTCATAAAGATTATGTATGTAAATCTGCCAACAGTTAGAGGAATTATGAGGAAAATTTCAAAAGACTATTTGATGCCTTGATTTTTAATGTGAATAGAACTTTTCTAGGCCAACGTGAAAATGAGGAACATGAACTCCATAAGAACAAGAAAGAGGTATGGGCAAAGGCTTCAAGGCAGTAAAATTAATTGGGTCTCAAGGAGATTTTCTTGGGAGCACTGGGTAATAAAGCCCTCGGTCTTTTCAAGATTCTACTAGTGCATTGATGAGAGAATATTTTCTGAGCGACCTGAGTTAAGAGCAGTCAATTGCCCTTTTTTATTAGGTTGGTGGTTCTCAAAATGTGGTCCAGGAACAACAATATCAGCATCATCTGGGAACTTATTAAAAGTACAAATGCTTTGCCTGACCAGGTGGTGGCACAGTGGATGGAGCATAGGACTGGGATGCAGAGGACCCAGATTCGAGACCCCGAGGTCGCCAGCTTGAGCGCGAGCTCATCTGGTTTGAGCAAAAAGCTCACCAGAGCCCTGGCCGGTTGGCTCAGCGGTAGAGCGTTGGCCTAGCGTGCGGAGGACCCGGGTTCGATTCCCGGCCAGGGCACATAGGAGAAGCGCCCATTTGCTTCTCCACCCCTCCGCCGCGCTTTCCTCTCTGTCTCTCTCTTCCCCTCCCGCAGCCAAGGCTCCATTGGAGCAAAGATGGCCCGGGCGCTGGGGATGGCTCTGTGGCCTCTGCCTCAGGCGCTAGAGTGGCTCTGGTCCCAACATGGTGACACCCAGGATGGGCAGAGCATCGCCCCCTGGTGGGCAGAGCGTCGCCCCTGGTGGGCGTGCCGGGTGGATCCCGGTAGGGCACATGCGGGAGTCTGTCTGACTGTCTCTCCCCGTTTCCAGCTTCAGAAAAAAAAAAAAAAAGCTCACCAGCTTGGACCCAAGGTCGCTGGCTCGAGCAAGGGGTTACTCGGTCTCCTGAAGGCCCGCGGTCAAGGCACGTATGAGAAAGCAATCAATGAACAACTAAGGTGTCGCAACGAAAAACTGATGATGGATGCTTCTCATCTCTCTCCATTCTGTCTGTCTGTCCCTGTCTATCCTTCTCTCTGACTCTCTCTCCCTGTCTCTGTTAAAAAAAAATAAATAAAAAAGTAAAAAAAAAAAGTACAAATGTTTCAAACCTACTGGATCAGAAATTCTAAGGGTGTGCTGATAATCTGTTCTCTAACACACCCTGCAAGTAATTCTATGTTCTCTTGAGTTTAAGAACCACTATCTTAGAGGCACAGGTAGCTGCCTGAAAACCTGCAGAGACACTGCCTTAAGGGGCCAGACCTCAGTTGGAGGGAGGAAATTCTTCCACATTTATACAATATAAAACACACACCCACATGTGAATAAGTGAAAGTGTATTTTTCTGATTTCAGAAATACTTTATCTGCACATCTGTCTCTTTACCACTTTCTCCAGATGGTGAGGACATTTCTGTACCTCTCCTCAATTTCCAGGTCAAGCCCATGGTAGGAATATTATGACAACAGTTTACAGAATGGCTGAGCAAATGACTTCCCTAAGTCAGAAACCCAGCACAGGAACACAGGACCAAGACTACTGTTGGACGCACAGAAGAGCTAATAAGAAAACTGAAGGAGAATTCCTCAAGTCCTCCAAGGAAAAAGAGAAGCTTGAAAGTTTTCACACTAGCTAA
Organism: Saccopteryx bilineata; assembly: GCF_036850765.1. NCBI lineage: Eukaryota > Metazoa > Chordata > Mammalia > Chiroptera > Emballonuridae > Saccopteryx > Saccopteryx bilineata. The sequence continues at coordinate 15,756,180 of NC_089499.1, read as the reverse complement.
TGAGAGAATATAAAACATGAGTGGGAGTAGGGATGCTGGATCCTGGCTCCCCCTTTGAAGCAGAGCCTGATATAAGGTTCCACGTGGAGGTAATTTAATTGGAAAGCGATCCCGAGAAAGTAGATTGGGAAACAGGGAAGAGTGAAAGACGGAAGGAGGAAAGACTCTTGAACAGGTTCTTGCCTCTTGAGTAGTCAATTAGAGTTCAGTCCTGCCAGTCTCCTTGGGGAGCCCACAGAATACACTTCCAAATTGTCCACTGGAAGAACAGAAGAGGAAGCACTTACCCACTTCTCACTTCCGTTGGTCAAGGGTTACCTCATGGAATGTAAAGTCCCTCAAAATCCCAAGCTATGTTTGCCAAAGTGGGTGATCTCAATGTCTCAGAGGAACCTTCAAACAGAAAGCCAGCAGCACTCAGTGCCACCAGGCCCAGGGGCTGCCTGGTCCCACCAGCAGGTAGCTGGTCACAGCCGCCATGGCTAAAATGGAGGAGGGGCACAAGAAGTGCCTAGTTTACAGGTATTTTTTTTTTTTTTTTTGTATTTTTCTGAAGCTGGAAACAGGGAGAGAGAGTCAGACAGACTCCCGCAGGCGCCCGACCGGGATCCACCCGGCACGCCCACCAGGGGGGCGACGCTCTGCCCACCAGGGGACGTCGCGACCAGAGCCACTCTAGCGCCTGGGGCAGAGGCCAAGGAGCCATCCCCAGCGCCCGGGCCATCCTTGCTCCAATGGAGCCTCGCTGCGGGAGGGGAAGAGAGAGACAGAGAGGAAGGAGAGGGGGAGGGGTGGAGAAGCAAATGGGCACTTCTCCTGTGTGCCCTGGCCGGGAATCGAACCCGGGACTCCCGCATGCCAGGCCGACGCTCTACCACTGAGCCAACCGGCCAGGGCCTCTACAGGTATTTTATTGCAGGCCGGAACCTTCCAAAGTTAAGATTATTCAGCTTTCTCCACCCCCAAGAGGAAAACATTTGGCCCATCCCAGAAAGATTTTGATATAACAAGAGACTCAACATATACCTTTAAGAATTGGAGGAAAACGCAGTGTGGAGGCTGAATGATCTCAGTTAAAGTACATCACCTCCAGAATACATGGCCTGGCATTCCATCTTTGCCGCTCACCAGTCATCTATTCTTGAGAAAGTTTTATTTTCCCCAATCCTCAGACTATTCATGCAAAATTGCAGTAATATTCTACTTATCAGTCTCATAAGTAAGTTGAGGAGACAGAAATAATACAATGTTTATAAAAATCACGAAAATTATATCAACCAAATAGCTAGTTATTATTAAGCATTTATTATATGCCAGTCACTATAATCGGTGTTTTATAATCCTCAGAACTGCATTATAACTAGGTTCTATCAGCCCCATTGTACAGATGAGGAAACTGAGGCACAATGAGATTAGGCAAGAAACACACACACACTTAGTAAGTGACCAAGCAGATATTGAAACAAAGCGATCAAACGCCAAAGCAACTGCTTTCCAACTTTTATTTTTTAACACTCTCTGTTTGTGTGACACGCTATTTATATACAATAAGGCAGCAGAAAGAGGCAGAATGACCATTGCTCCCTGCTGCAAAGTGACCCACCTGCAGGTCTGTCCACATAGGCTTCTTATACAGAACCAGCTGGGGATAAGAAGGAAAAGGGGTGAAGCAGTAAAAGTGGCCGACCTGTAAGGTCTACAGCCTGGAGGGGAAGTGATATGACTATAGTGTATCTGGAACTGCCCAGTTTTCTTTAAAACCACCTCCCACAGCGAGCACCACTCAAAGCAGGCCTCCCGTGAGCGGCTCCTTCGCATTTGATAGTTCCCTCCCTCTCTGAGAATCCTGATGTTCTTCTCATCGTTATGTCTGCCTCCATTTCTTATCTATCTCCCCATTTTGCCCTTGCCTCACCTACCAGCCAGAACCTTGACATGATTTCTTAACCTTCTTTCTATCATTTTCTTAGCATGCTTGAAATTCCCCTTCTAGCTTCGGCATTTGTACATTGGCTAACTACCCCACCAAGACGAACATAGCCTCTGGGACCATCACTGTCAGCTTAGGGCCTTACTGGGAAGATGATGTTGTAATGGTTTGGTCCCTTGGATAAAACATAGATTTGATAGGGAAAATAGATTCTGATTTTGGACGTTTCTCCTTTGGATATGGTCTGGTACCTAAGAAATTTTTTACTGACATGTATGGCAACTGACTGCTGGCCAGTCAATGGGTGGACCCCATCCAAATGTTTTAAAAGTTTTACCAGTGCATCTAAGGATGGAGTTTCTCTTTGGATCATTCAAGTACGTAGCTCTGGCCTGCAAATGTAATCAATGCTATGTCTACGTGTGGCTGTAAGGGTTAAGCGGTGGTGAAGATGGTAACAAGGACTGCCAAATGAAGAGTCACAACAATTCACACCTACGAGCTCTCTTTGGGAAGAGGAGTCTATGGGAAAGGCTTCTACACCAGTTTCTTATCAGCTTTCAACACTTTGCTAGAGTGGGAGCCATGGCCAGCAAATGTTAAAGGTCTCATTTGTCTGGCCCTTGCTACCTTCTGTGTATTCAGGCTTGATCAAGTGAGTAAACATATTCGGGAGGATGGAAGCCAGTTTTCTCAGTGGTAGTGAAGGGAGTTACAGAATAGAAAAAGGGAGAGACCAGAATATATCCCATAGAGGCGTTGCTTTGAGATTAATGTAATCAGCATGAACACAAGATTTATAATCGATATAAGTATCTGCTAGCTCTGTTGCTGAGTGGATCTGGAAGTAACATTATGCCATAAGCAGTGTACTTAGAGTATACCGAGGATAAAAGGCTGATTCTAGGGCTGGGACAGGGAGAGTGTATGATAAACCTGAGACATATTGATGAGCCAGTGCAGGTTAAAAACATCATGGAAACATACCAACAAGACATGGGGAGCTAGAGTGAAGGCTTTCCCACTAGATTGTGGGACTAATGTGAGCATCAACTTACATTTTAAAAAGTAATGGATTATAACCCATTGAATAGGATAATAATCTAAAAGTTCATATTGATATAACTACATACCCTATTTCCCCCAAAATAAGACATCCCCTGAAAATAAGACCGAGTGCAATTTTTTTTTCAAGCTTAGAAATATATATAAGGCTTCCCCTGAAAATAAGACCCAGTGCATCTTTAGAAGCAAAAATTAATATAAGACACTGTCTTATTTTTGGGGAAACAGGGTAGATTGTTGTACATGGAAATAGAGTCACAAGAAATTCTTGGTGGAATTCAGAGTTTGGTTGGTTATGTTGATGTTTGTGATGACATGAATACAGTATATTAATAAATGTTGATTTTTTTTTTGGGGGGGGGGGTCAACAATAAACGTGAATTCTTGTTCATGGAAAAATAAGACATATCCTGAAAATAAGACCTAGCACATCTTTAGGAGCAAAAATTAATATAAGACACTGTCTTATTTTCAGGGAAACACAGTAGATTAGATAAATAGATGATAGATAGATAGATAGATAGATAGATAGATAGATAGATAGACAGATAGATGAAAGACAATTCTTCTTCTAGATTGCTAAGTAAATATGGATGAAATGATGGATATAGAAAATCATAAATGTGTCGTAAATCTAGTAGGTGAATATTTGATGACACAGTATTTACATACCATCAAAGACAAAGTAACTCTCCATAAAGTTTGATGTGATGCACCAAAAAGTGAGACTGTCGCTTCTGGGATATGTCTGCCAAAAAGACATAGCCTGAATACAATCATGAGGAAATACCGGACACATTCAGACTAAGGGGCAAGGCGGCAAGGTCAAGAAAGACAAAGAAAGGCTGAAGAACTGTTCCAGATTAAGGGAGCTGAAAGAGACTTGAGTATGAAACATATGATCCTGAATTGGGTCTTGCTATAAAAGATATCGTTAGTATAATGGCTAGAAGTTGACTCTAAACTATGGATGAGATATTAGTATTGCATCAATGTTAACTTTCATAATTTTGATCAATGTACTGTATAAAAGAATACATGTAGCCTGACCTTTGGTGGTGCAGTGGATAAAGCGTTGACCTGGAAATGCTGAGGTCGCCAGTTCGAAACCCTGGGCTTGCCTGGTCAAGGCACATATGGGAGTTGATGCTTCCAGCTCCTCCCCCTTCTCTCTCACTGTCTCTCTCTCCTCTCTCTCTCTCTTTCTCCTCTCTAAAAATGAATAAATAAATTTAAAAAATTAAAAAAAAAAAGAATACATGTAATTTCTATGAGAGAACGCCCTGTGATTAGGGAATGCACACTGAAATATTTAGGGGTAAAGCAGGGCCATGTTTACAACTCAATCTCATGTGTCAGTAAACCGATGAGAGAGGGACAATTTCTGAAGCTGTGTAAAGGGTGTATATGATTTCCTTATACTATCTTGCAATTCTTCTGTAACTTTGAAATGGTATCACAAATACACAAACAAAATATTTCCACCAAGAAGATAGCTAGTTTCCTTTAAAGAAAGAAAATATAAATGGCTTTGAAATGGGAAGAACTTGATAATGTGAAAGCAAAGTAGAAACTAACATTTCTTTATTACCGTAATAACATAACCCTTTGCAGCACAGCGATGACCAAAGGGTTATAAAGCTCTACTGAAGGTAAGAAGCATAGCTAGAACTTCAAAACTCACTTTTCAAATTTGTAGCTTCCTGGAGAAATTAGAAGTCCTTCGAAAGCAGCATTTTTCCCCCCCTCAGATCTGTGAGAATTCCTTTTTTTCTCAGTATTTCCAATGAGATTAAATACTAGATAAAACCAATGTAGTCTCTGTCAGTTGTAACTGAGGAAGCCTATCCTTGCCCTGTGTTAATGGGTACACTCATTTAGCAGCGCTGATGAGAGGTCAGAGCTGAGTCAGGTCAGCGAACAGTGTGATGGGAAGGGTGGTCAGCAGACTCCTCTATCAATAAAGCTGTGAGGCCAGAATTCTTCTCTTCATGTCTTAGATTCTTTAAAAATTTTGTAACAAGGTGTTTTCTTTTTCTTGTTAAATGGAAGGGGGCTAAGATTACTGAACACTACTTGCTAGAGGGACACAGTTACTCCACTCCACTTTGACCTTCACAGGATTACTGGGAACTCATTATTAGCATCCTACTTTACAGATAAAGAAACAGAGGTTCCAAGTGGTTGAGTGTCTATCCAACTTCAGAATGCCTACTCCCTCCCCACACTGCCCTGCCTCTGCGGGAAGCTGTGCTATTTCTGGACAGTGAATCCAGCTATTGATACATCAGCCTTGGGACCACCTTCTTCATTGGAAAGGGGTAGCTGTAGGGTGACAGGAAGGTGTGGGGCACACTAGAAAGGCCTGGAAGTGGTAACTGCAGAGAACCAAAGCTATAAAGAAAAAGTTCCTTTCTGTTTTTGTTTCATCAGCCGACAAAGCGTTCTTCCCACCCACTTTAAATTTCTTAATCACCCACTTGCTCATTCCTCTTGTTTCCATGCTTTGAATACTATTATGGATCTGAGAAGCAGGATGAAAATCTTTGTTCTTAGTAAATATACATTTGGAAATTACCCAGCTGGGAAGTAATACTGTGAAAGCAGCTATTAGAGCGGCCCACAGGGAATGGGCTGAACAGGATGTTAGTTCCAAGTTCTCTGGGCTGGGTTTTAAACATAAGAAATAGAGAGTGTCTCTCTACATACTTCCTACCCATAACACACACACACACACACACACACACACACACACACACACACACACACACACACAATGTCTCATAGAAGCCGACAGAACACAAACTCTAGTTAGTGTTTGATAGAAATATACGCAAGGCTTAGCTTCTTCCTTCATAATTGTCATGGCCCTGGGGAAGGGACAGGCACTTCAACTATTTCAGTCAGAAGACAGGAAGTGAGAGATTAGGGTGTCACTACTTCAGAAGGATAACCCTGCAGGCCTCTCTTATTGTCAAGTGGAAATGAAATATCGTCCCTGCTACGTCAAAGGCTGGAGTGATACTCAAATCGAATAATGGGATACTAAAGTGCTCTGGATACATTAAATCCCATACAAATATAAAGGGTTGTTTTCTAAGCAATATGTTCTCCATTCTCAATAAGTCACTTGATGCTAAGCAAAAGGTCAACCTCTATAAATAGGAAATAATTCACAGTGGTTCTCTAGAATGTAGTAATTCTCTCATTAGACTAATCCCCACAGACAAGAACCTTATCTGGCACATCGTAGGCATTCCACAAATAAGAAATATGCCTGGGCACATATGGTTAACAAAATAGCTTACTTACTATACTTGTGTTGGTCTCTCCCAACCTCTTTAAATAGTTGATTTTATGTGTCAACTTGGTTAAGCCATGGTGCCCAGATTTTTGGTCAAACATCATTCTGGATATTTCCGTGAAGGTGTTTTTTTGGATGAGATTAACATTGAAATCTGTAGACTTTGAGGAAAGCAGATTACCTTCCAGAAATGGGCGGGCCTCATCCAGTCAGTGGAAGGCCTTCATAAAACAGACCATCCTTCCTTGAGCATGAAGGACTTCAGCCGGCAGACTGCCCTGGGCTAAAACTGCAGCCCTTCCCTGGGTCTCCAGCCTGCTGGCTCCTCCTACATATCTTAGAGCAGTGGTCCCCAACCTTTCTTGGGCCATGGACCGGTTTAATGTCAGAAAATATTTTCACGGACCAGCCTTTAGGGTGGGACGAATAAATGTATCACGTGACCGAGACAAGCTTCAAGAGTGAGTCTTAGACGGATGTAACAGCAGGAATCTGGTCATTTAAAAAAAAATAAAACATCATTCAGACTTAAATATAAATAAAATGGAAATAATGTAAGTTATTTATTCTTCCTCTGTGGACTGGTACCAAATGGCCCACGGACCAGTACCAGTCCGCGGCCCGGGGGTGGGGGGGTGGGGACCACTGTCTTAGAGTCACCAAGCCTCACAATCACGTGAGCCTATTTAATCCCCAAGGGAAATATTCTTAAATCATCAAAATATTTCACTCTAAAAGAACCCTTTTTATCCAAATAAAAATTACTTCAAGTGTGTTTCTGCATTTGTTTATCTGTTCATTTCAAGTATTTGTTGACTCTCTCCTCATTCAATCATTTACTAGTAGACAGGAAAAAAACAACTCTGCATAAAGCAAATAGGGGGCCCCACCCAAATTTAGCAATGGTAAGAGTCTAAAATACTGACAGATTACAAACTTAAAAGTTACAAAAAATCAGTATCATTCTGTGGAGCTGCCCCTAGTGTAATGAATATTGCATGTAGATGGAAACCTTAAGGGAACACTTCTTCTTATCAGGAATGCTAGATTTAGAAAGAGGAATTGAAGTAGAATTCATTTATGCTGCATCTAATATAGAAAAATGGCACTGAAATTCTGAAAGAAACGTGAGATTGCTATACCTTCTAAGTGTCTATGAATAAAATGGGTGAGGAGAAAGAGAATGATTCAGTTTAACACTGAGAGTAATTTTCACCTTTTCTTCTTTGAAAAAACATGTGCTAAAGTTCATGTGTTGTCATGGAAACAGTAAAATAAGATATCTGTTCTCAAATGCTTGTAGTTAGGTGTGAGATTGTCAAATACAGGCTGTTTGTATTTGTTTCTTACACGGTAGAAAAACGCTGATAATGACTTGGTACGTAATCATCCTTGTACTTACTCTAAATCTCCCTTTAGTCTGTGTTCTGTGTGTATGACATCTCAAAGTTATTTCCTTTTATTTTCCTTCATAGCGCCTACAAGAGGTACCTAGCCCAGATCTCATTGGTAATGCTACTGGGTTAAAATCTAAAGTATAGATTTTAAAGCTTACAAGTCATTTAAAAGAATTTAATAAAAAGCAAGGACCTATTCAAATTCATGAACCCATGCTCACAATACAAATACCCAAAGCAATAGCTGTAATTTCTTAGCTGTAAAAACCATGGAGTTCATGCTACGACACACCCCTGAATTTGAGTCCTCTTTCTTCCTTTTAATTTTACTGAGTGACCTTAGGCAACATACTTAACTACTCTCAGTAATCTGTTTTTCTAATATGTAAAATGAAACTGACTCACTTTTTTTTTAGAATTATTGAAGAACTATTAAATAATATAGTACAGATATTAGTTATTATTATCTCCTACCAATTACTTACATTGGTGAATAGGACCTGAGTGTGGATAACTGAACCTGACCCTTAATCACCAGATCCCTTCTACTGCTTTTGAGCCTCGGTTGTACGCTGTAAGGCCAGTATCCACGGCCATCATCACAGCCGCCCGGCCCATGCAGGTTTGCATTGAATTCGGACAGTCGGTAATGAAACAATGGAGCCAAGAACTGGTGGGCCATTATCTTTCATCTTAGCTTGCACCTGTCAGGCAAGTAAAAACACACACTGGGCTCCAAAACCCACTCATTCAGGGTTCACAAAGCTACTGACTTATCCGAATTTTTCTAAAATCAAATGTTTCTAGCTCACCAGCCTTGTTCACCTCTGTTTCCCATCTCCTTCCTTCTGCACAAACTCTGCACAAACTGGCTTTTCCTTCAGCACTCTGCCATCTTGGCTGCTTCTCCGGCCTCCTCCATGTGGCCTTTCTCTGCTCTCCTCTCTGCTCTCTAATGCTAATCTCAGGAACAGAGAGAGAGCAAGCTCCTGGTCTGCCCCACTTTATAGTATAGAAATCAAAACCTTTAATCCAATATACAAACAAGGAAGTTTCCGATACAAAGTTACTTATCTGAGGCATAATGGGATTCCTCATGAGAGTGCACCACCCCACATCAAAAAGGGTGGGAAAGGCTTAGTCCCAAAACCAAGGCCCAGGCTACAAGGATCCTGCTTAACAGCCCACCCCCAACACATATTAATATCACCTGAGCGTCGGCCTAGCGTGCGGAGGACCCGGGTTCGATTCCCGGCCAGGGCACACAGGAGAAGCGCCCATTTGCTTCTCCACCCCTCCGCCGCGCTTTCCTCTCTGTCTCTCTCTTCCCCTCCCGCAGCCAAGGCTCCATTGGAGCAAAGATGGCCCGGGCGCTGGGGATGGCTCTGTGGCCTCTGCCTCAGGCGCTAGAGTGGCTCTGGTCGCAACATGGCGACGCCCAGGATGGGCAGAGCATCGCCCCCTGGTGGGCAGAGCGTCGCCCCTGGTGGGCGTGCCGGGTGGATCCCGGTCGGGCGCATGCGGGAGTCTGTCTGACTGTCTCTCCCTGTTTCCAGCTTCAGAAAAATGAAAAAGAAAAAAAAAAAAAAAAAAAAAAATCACCTGAACGACGGGCTTCCACGTGGGCAGCGCCATCCTTAAAAAAGTGAGCATAATATATTTAATCTGCCCAACATACGCATTCTCACCATTCTAGATCAATGACAGTGATTCCCAACCGGAAGCCTACAATTCTTTCTCTGACCTTCAAGGATCTTCATCACCCACCTAGATGCCACCTTCCCAATTCTAAATTGCATGTTCCCATTCAATCTCAAGTCACTGAGCACGAAAGCTGGAAGAGACTCAAGTACCCTCATTCCATGGATGGGAACGTAAAGTATTCAATTCAAGATCCAATTGCTAGTGAGGGGCAGAACCCAATTTCTCAGCTTCTACTTCAGAGCCCCTGACATTCCATCATACAAATACTGACCCAAGGAAGGGACCCCCCTTCCATAGACTATGCAAATGTCCATTGCCCTATCTTCGCCTCAGAGAGAGTAGTTTTCAAACTTGGACACAGATGTGAGTACGTACGTGACATCATCCTAAGGGTTATAGTAGCAGGAATATTTTAAAGAATAATTTCTATATCCTCAATGCCATATCTTCTTTTTCTTAAAACGGATCTGTTTTTGAACCTGCATTTCTTTTGCTTTATAAAAGAAATTTGCACCCTTCATCCATTCACTACTTATTTACTTACTGTGTTGCATATCCCAGAGTGAAAAAAAAACTTATCCAGGCAAAGTGGAAGTTTTCTGTAATTATTAGTCAAGTCACCCCAAACGTTTCCTTGTCTTAAGCACAGTTATAGTAAGAGAGAAGAATGGTTTTTAAAGAGAGTAGTAGCTAATGTCAGGATATTCTAAAATTAGTTATATGATAAATAAAAGTGGAAGGAATGACAATTTAATGATTTTACCTCTTCCATCCCCAACAATTATCCAAAAGCTTCTCTTCTTTGAGGCAGAGCCCTATAAGAAAAAAACAGAATGTGGTTAAGAAATGCTAAATGCTAAAAATTTTGGATCTCAAAATAAAATGCATACAAATGTGCAACCATGCTTAATACCTATTATTAGAATTCACATTTGACTGAAAAGCAGCTCTAAACAGTCAAAGTCATATAACATTGCTTCTTTTAAAAGCAATTACAGTGCTTTTCAGGACTACCAAATTTTCCAAGGTCCACTGTTATAGAATCTACTTAAAACAAAGATTTTGATGCTCCATCCAGATTCTCCTCTGGTCGGATAAACACTCATGCCCAAAGAGCAGATGGATCATAGTGGCTGGTCTCTTTCTCTCTCTTCCTCTCTCTTCCCCTCCCCATAAGTCTAGACTCCAACTAATTAATTCATTGGTTACTATTATCCAGGAGATTGTCAGTGGTGTTATACACACAATTTTGCTGTGTAGCGCAAGAAGTGAATCACTTTTCAGTTTCAATGGCCAGTATAGACAGACTTTGCAGACTACAAGGCTTTTAAAAATAATTCCACTTAATGGTAAGGGCAGATGGGAGAGAAAAGGCAGCTTCCAAAAGAGAGCCGAGAAGCAAGACAGACAGACATGTGAGTAGAAAAACAGCCTCTAGAAACTACTCCCAAGGAGAAAATGGGGTGACGCTCAAGGCTTCTGATTCTGGCCAATGTAAGACAGAAAGGTCCAGATTTCTTCTCTTGGCTGAAACAACCAAAAAAAAAAAAAAAAAAAAAAAAAAAAAAAAAAAAAAATATATATATATATATATATATATATATATATATATATAACAACAGTTTTCAAGACACTGTGCATGAGGCAAAGAAGGACAATAACCTCTGAGAAGTAAAAAATAATTGTGATCAACCCTACAGTTTCCCAGCTTAATGCTTTGAGAGAGTTTCTAGGCCCCGGTTCAGTGGGAGACGCAGGCTGAGCAGGATGGACTTGGGAGCTGAGAGTCTGAGGTTAACGGGCAGGTCTGGTTTGCAGGATGGAGTACTGAAAGGGAGAGAGCTGCACAGAGAAGGGGCACACTCCAAAGATCTGAAGAGAGAATGAAAAGAGAAACCGCATACTAGAAAAATATATTACAAACCACATGCATCATAAAGGATTTGTATCCAGAATATACCAGGAAGTTTCAAAATTCAATAAAAATAAATAAAATTTAAAACTCAAAACTAATTTCAAACGGGCCAAAAGTTTGAACAGAAACTTGGTCACGGTGCGACCCACTGCCCGCCCCCGCGCCCTGGGCTCTCTCCGGCGCCGCTGCTACCACTGGGAGGATGGGATAATCAGATACACAGAGGCTTCAGAATTATCTTCCCTTCTCAGTGCTGTTTCTGGTGCAAATCTACGGAGTCTCCGTGTCCAGCCTTGCAGCACTTGGAAATTAAACAAAGAACCCACGTTATATATTCTTCTTGAAAATTTTCATCATATATGTTCAAAACTTCCTGGATAAGCAAAAGGATTTGAAGGTGCCAACAAGCAGGGAACAAGCCCCAAAGACAGGCCGTCATAGGCGAGAGGTCATGGAATATCCACCAACCAGATAATCATCGCTGGAATAAATGGGAAGTGTCTGAATAAATAGTGAGAGTGACGTCACGGAAATGGCGCCGTGAGAAGCACGTCCGACAGCTCTCCCCTAAATCACAACAAATTTATCAACTAGAAACAGAAAAATTTATCCTCGGAGCATTCCGGAGTTCCACACAAACTGAAAGCAAAAGGACTGTTATCACTTGAATCTGAGAGACGAGGGTCTGGAGGAAGCTACCGCAGCGACGCTCATTCAAGCCGCCAGGAAGTGCGCCTGCGTGCTATCAATAAGACTACCCTCAGATGCCGATAAGAAAGAGGAAATCGAATATTATGGATACAAAAGAAAGAGAGGTAACACAAATAGATGTGGAAAAAATCTATGGAGAAAAGACTTAACATATTGGAAGCCTTGGAGCTAAATGACAGAGAATTTAAAATAGAAATCTTAAAAATACTCAGAGATATACAAGAAAACACAGAAAGGCAATATAGGGAGATCAGAAAACAACTCAATGAACACAAAGAATATATTACCAAGGAAATTGAAACTATAAAAACAAATCAAACAGAAATGAAAAACTCAATTCACGAGCTGAAAAACGAGGTAACAAGCTTAGCTAACAGAACAGCCCAGATTGAAGATAGGATTAGTGAAATAGAAGACAAACAACTTGAGGCACAACAGAGAGAAGAAGAAAGAGACTCAAAAATAATAAAAAATGAGAAAGCCCTACAGGAATTGTCTGACTCCATCAGAAAGAATAACATAAGAATAATAGGTATATCAGAGGGAGAAGAGAAAGAAAATGGAATGGAGAATATACTCAAACAAATAATAGACGAGAACTTCCCAAGCCTGTGGAAGGAACTAAAGCCTCAAATTCAAGAAGCAAACAGAACACCAAGTTTTCTTAACCCCAACAAACCCACTCCAAGGCACATCATAATAAAGATGACACAAACCAATGACAAAGAAAAAATTCTCAAGGCAGCCAGGGAAAAGAAGAATACAACATATAAAGGAAGGCCTATTAGATTATCATCAGATTTCTCAGCAGAAACTCTACAAGCTAGAAGAGAGTGGACCCCAATATTTAAAGCCCTGAAAGAGAGGAACTTTCAGCCAAGAATACTATACCCATCAAAGCTATCCTTCAAGTATGAAGGAGATATAAAAACATTCACAAATACAGAAAAGATGAGAGAATTTATCAACAGAAAGCCCCCACTCCAGGAAATACTAAGGGGGGTTTTCCAACCAGATTCAAAGAACAAAAGAAAACAACACCACAAGTAACAGCTCCACCAAGAACACAATAAAACCAAACTTAAACTGTGACAACAAAGGAAAAAAAGGGGGGAGAGGATGGAGATTAACAGTAGCAAAGGATGATGAAGTGCAGAAATACTTATAAGATAGGGTACTACAATGAATATGGTAGGTACCCTTTTCATTACTTAATGGTAACCACCCTTAAAAAAACCACCACAAAAACACTTGACTTAAAAAGGTAGCAACAGAGGAAAGAAGTATGGAACACAAACAAACAAAAACAAATGATAGAAAAACAAAAGAGAAGAATCAAACTAGATACAAAACTAACAGAAAGCAATTTATAAAATGGCAGTAGGGAACCCACAAGTGTCAATAATTACACTAAATGTAAATGGATTAAACTTACCAATAAAAAGACACAGAGTAGCAGAATGGATTAAAAAAGAAAATCCAACTATATGCTGCCTACAAGAAACACATCTAAGCAACAAGGATAAAAACAAATTCAAAGTGAAAGGCTGGAAAACAATACTCCAAGCAAACAACACCCAAAAAAAAGCAGGTGTAGCAATACTCATATCTAATAATGCTGACTACAAGACAGAAAAAGTACTCAGAGACAAAAATGGTCATTTCATAATGATTAAGGGGAAGTTGAATCAAGAAGACATAACAATCCTTAATATATATGCACCAAACCGAGGAGCACCAAAATATATAAGACAGCTACTTATTGACCTTAAAACAAAAACTAACAAAAATACAATCATACTTGGAGACCTCAATACACCGCTGACGGCTCTAGATCGGTCATCCAAACAGAGAATCAATAAAGATATAGTGGCCTTAAACGAAATACTAGAACACCTGGATATGATAGACATCTACAGGACACTTCATCCCAAAGCGACAGAGTATACATTTTTCTCTAGTGTACATGGAACATTCTCAAGAATTGACCATATGTTGGGCCACAAAGACAATATCAGCAAATTTAGAAAAATTGATATTGTACCAAGCATATTTTCTGATCATAAAGCCTTGAAACTAGAATTCAACTGCAAAAAAGAGGGGGGAAAACCCACAAAAATGTGGAAACTAAACAACATACTTCTAAAAAATGAATGGGTCAGAGAAGAAATAAGCGCAGAAATCAAAAGATATATACAGACAAATGAAAATGAAAATACGACATATCAGAATCTCTGGGATGCAGCAAAAGCAGTAATAAGAGGAAAGTTCATATCACTTCAGGCCTATATGAACAAACAAGAGAGAGTCGAAGTAAACCACTTAACTTCACACCTTAAGGAACTAGAAAAAGAAGAACAAAGACAACCCAAAACCAGCCGAAGAAAGGAGATAATAAAAATCAGAGCAGAAATAAATGAAATAGAGAACAGAAAAACTATAGAAAAAAATCAATAAAACAAGGAGCTGGTTCTTTGAAAAGATCAACAAAATTGACAAACCCTTGGCAAGACTCACCAAGGAAAAAAGACACAGGACTCAAATAAATAAAATCCAAAATGAAAGAGGAGAGATCACCACAGACATCATAGAAATACAAAGAATTATTGTAGAATACTATGAAAAATTATATGCCACCAAATACAACAATCTAGAAGAAATGGATAAATTCCTAGAACAATACAACCTTCCTAGACTGAGTCATGAAGAAGCAGAAAGCCTAAACAGACCAATCAGCAGGGAGGAAATAGAAAAAAACTATTAAAAATCTCCCCAAAAATAAAAGTCCAGGCCCAGACGGTTATACTAGTGAATTCTATCAAACATTCAAAGAAGACTTGGTTCCTATTCTACTCAAAGTCTTCCAAAAAATTGAAGAAGAAGCAATACTTCCAAACACATTTTATGAGGCCAACATAACCCTCATACCAAAACCTGGCAAGGATGGCACAAAGAAAGAAAACTACAGACCAATATCTCTAATGAATACAGATGCTAAAATACTAAACAAAATACTGGCAAACCGAATACAACAACATATTAAAAAAATAATACATCATGATCAAGTGGGATTCATCCCAGAATCTCAAGGATGGTTCAACATACGCAAAACGGTTAACGTAATACACCATATCAACAAAACAAAGAACAAAAACCACATGATCTTATCAATAGATGCAGAAAAGGCTTTTGATAAAATTCAACACAATTTTATGTTTAAGACTCTCAACAAAATGGGTATAGAAGGAAAATATCTCAACATGATAAAGGCCATATATGATAAACCATCAGCCAACATCCTATTAAATGGCATAAAACTGAGGACTTTCTACCTTAAATCAGGAACAAGACAGGGTTGTCCACTCTCTCCACTCTTATTCAACGTGGTGCTAGAAGTTCTGGCCAGAGCAATCAGACAAGACAAAGAAATAAAAGGCATCCATATCGGAAAAGAAGAAGTAAAGCTATCACTTTTTGCTGATGATATGATCCTATACATCGAAAACCCGAAGGACTCCACAAAAAGATTATTAGAAACAATAAACCAATACAGTAAGGTCGCAGGATACAAAATTAACATACAAAAGTCCATAGCCTTTCTATATGCCAACAATGAAATATTAGAAAACGAACTCAAAAAAATAATCCCCTTCACGATTGCAACAAAAAAAATAAAATACCTAGGAATAAACATAACAAAGAACGTAAAGGACCTATATAATGAAAATTACAAAGCATTGTTAAGGGAAATCGAAAAAGATACAATGAGATGGAAAAATATTCCTTGTTCTTGGATAGGAAGAATAAATATAATCAAAATGGCCATATTACCCAAAGCAATATACAAATTTAATGCAATTCCCATCAAAATCCCTATGACATTTTTTAAAGAAATGGAACAAAAAATCATCAGATTTATATGGAACTATAAAAAACCCCGAATAGCCAAAACAATCCTAAGGAAAAAGAATGAAGCTGGGGGCATTACAATACCTGACTTTAAACTATATTATAGGGCCACGATAATCAAAACAGCATGGTATTGGCAAAAAAATAGACACTCAGACCAATGGAACAGAATAGAAAGCCCAGAAATAAAACCACATATATATGGTCAAATAATCTTTGATAAAGGGGCCAACAACACACAATGGAGAAAAGAAAGCCTCTTCAACAAATGGTGTTGGGAAAACTGGAAAGCCACATGCAAAAGAATGAAACTCGACTACAGCCTGTCCCCGTGTACTAAAATTAATTCAAAATGGATCAAAGACCTAAATATAAGACCTGAAACAATAAAGTACATAGAAGAAGACATAGGTACTAAAATCATGGACCTGGGTTTTAAAGAACATTTTATGAACTTGACTCCAATGGCAAGAGAAGTGAAGGCAAAGATAAATGAATGGGACTACATCAGAATTAAAAGTTTTTGCTCAGCAAGAGAAACTGATATCAAAATAAACAGACAGCCAACTATATGGGAACTGATATTTTCAAACGACAGCTCAGATAAGGGCCTAATATCCAAAATTTACAAAGAACTCATAAAACTCAACAACAAACAAACAAACAATCCAATAAAAAAATGGGAAGAGGACATGAACAGACACTTCTCCCAGGAAGAGATACAAATGGCCAACAGATATATGAAAAGATGCTCAGCTTCATTAGTTATTAGAGAAATGCAAATCAAAACTACAATGAGATACCACCTCACTCCTGTTAGATTAGCTATTATCAACAAGACGGGTAATAGCAAATGTTGGAGAGGCTGTGGAGAAAAAGGAACCCTCATTCACTGTTGGTGGGACTGTAAAGTAGTACAACCATTATGGAGGAAAGTATGGTGGTTCCTCAAGAAACTGCAAATAGAACTACCTTATGACCCAGCAATCCCTCTACTGGGTATATACCCCAAAACCTCAGAAACATTGATATGTGAAGACACATGTAGCCCCATGTTCATTGCAGCACTGTTCACAGTGGCCAAGACATGGAAACAACCAAAAAGCCCTTCAATAGAAGACTGGATAAAGAAGATGTGGCACATATACACTATGGAATACTACTCAGCCATAAGAAATGATGACATCAGATCATTTACAGCAAAATGGTGGGATCTTGATAACATTATAAGGAGTGAAATAAGCAAATCAGAAAAAAACAAGAACTACATGATTCCATACATTGGTGGAACATAAAAATGAGACTAAGAGACATGGACAAGAGTGTGGTGGTTACCAAGGGTGGGGGGGGGAGGGAGGACATGGGAGGGAGGGAGGGAGAGAGTTAGGGGGAGGGGGAGGGGCACAGAGAACTAGATAGAGGGTGACGGAGGACAATCTGACTTTGGGTGAGGGGTTTGCAGCATAATTTGATGACAAAATAACCTAGACATGTTTTCTTTGAATATATGTACCCTGATTTATTAATGTCATCCCATTACCATTAATAAAAATTTATTAAAAAAAAAAATAGAAATAGTAATCCTAAAAAAAAAAAAAAAAGAAACTTGGTCACAGAAGATACACAGATAACACATGAGTGCTTCAAAATATAGTCAACATTAATTATTAGAATAATGTGAATTTAAAACCACAAAACGAAGTCGCTACACACCAAGTAGAATGCTTAAAGTGAAAGACGTATCATATCAAGTGTTAGTAAGAATGTAAAGGAACTAAAATCCTTGAGCAACCACTTTGCAACACAGTTTAAGAGTTCTTTAAATACTGAGCAGGCCACTCTCTGTGATACATATACTCTCTTTTCCTGAGTATTTATCCAAGAGAAATGAAAGCCTATATCCACGCAAAGACTTGTATACAAATGTTCACAGTAAGTTTATTTGTAATAGCCAAAATACCTAGAAAGAATTCAAATATCCTCTAGCCAGTGAATAAAAAATCTATATAATAGACTTCACCCCAACAGTGTTTCCTTGCTGAAGCCCCTCGTACCAATGGTGGCTCCCGTGATATTCCGCACACAGTTCCCTCTGTGATGCCTCCTAGTGTCTGTTGACCATTCTCTATCTCACCTGCCTGTCTTTCCCAGGCTAGGTGTCATTCTGCATCGTCCCGCCTTACATGTGTTCTTTATTTCATGCTCATTCGTGTGGAAATTTCACTTTCTTATATCAGAGCTGTGCGCATGTCTGGCATGCCCAGTTTTTTGTCATATAATTAAATTTAATAAATGAACTTTTGATATCAGTAACAAGTTGTATGAATCTTAGAATAATGATGTTGAGTGAAAAACATCAGACTAAAGAGTAAATATATCATATAATTGCATTTATATAAAATTCTAGAAAATGCAGACTAACTATAGTGACAGAAACCAGATCAGTGGTTTCTTGGGGACAGAGTGAGGATGGCAGCTTCAGGAGAAAGAGGTTATGAAGGGGCATAAGGGGGTTTGGGGGAGCTGATGGCTTTGTGGGTATATTTGAAAAGTTATTAGATTCTATACTTTGAACAGAGAGCCTTGGAATATATGTCCCAGGGTGGAATATATTCACCCCCAACACAAACAAGGTATGGTCATCATCCCCTCCCCTATCTCTCTACCTGGAATCCTACTTGCTTCTGGATTTTGGCCATAGCTTGAACTTGAACAGAGCAGTGTCTGTAAGGAAACCAACAAACCTGTCTGAGGGGAGTCAGAGGGGAAATGACTTGATCATTCTGCTCTTTGAGTAAATTCTTGAGGATTCTTTTTTTTGAAGGCCAGCTATGGCCAATATTTAGAATACGACTGCACCCCTCACAACAGCAGCAGTATTATGTCTTTACATCCAGATATGTTCTGCTTGAGTCCTCACCAACCTCTAACAACTCAGGAGAAAAAAAAGAAGAAGAAGCCATATTGAAAACCTGCATGATGAGGAAGTCTATGAGCAAGAACTATATACTAACAATAAAAATCCTGATGCAAAAACAGGGCAGAAAAGAGGTTTCAGTTCAAGATGGCAATGTAGGATGCTCCTGAGTTTAACTCCTCCCCGAGACACACTGAATCTACAGCGACATATGAAATAATTTTATCTGAAAATAGCTGAGCAACTCCTACACACCAGGCAAATGAGAAATTCCCACACAAAGGGGTAGAGAAGGCTGAGACAATAGTCTCACTGCAAATGCCACACTCAGCACAATGACCCACAATCAGGAGGGAACTCACAATTCAGAGCTTCTTGCTGAGAAGTGAAGCGTCTGAACTCCAGATCTGGCACCCCAACTTGTAAGATCTGCAATTGAGAGACGGCCCCCAAAGCATCTAGCTTTGAAAGCCAAGGGGGCTGGCATCCATGAGACCCATCAGGTGTTAGTGAACTGAGAACCGGCTCTTAAAGGGCTCACAAGAGCTCACCTGGACACACCCCAGGGCCCAGCTCAGAGGCAGAAGACTCAAATGAGCTGTTTTTGGTGAAAGAGAGACTCTGCTCATCTTAAAAGCTTCAGCCTGAGGAGCAGACCTCTAATTTAATACACCTCTAAGGGGTTAACTGAAATACTCTCCAAAGGTCTTGGGGGCTAGCGGGTGCCATGGCGCTCTCTCTCCCTCCAGGAGCTGTGCGCATGTCTGGCATGCCCAGTTTTTTGTGGCTGCCAAAGGAAGAATGCCCCTTGATTGCCAGGCTCTGGAGAAATCTAGTCTAAGCTGTCTTAGGCATAGTCTAAATCTAGTCTAGGCTAAGGTCTAGTCTAGAATGATACAAGCATTATACCCTCCACAACAACATTTAATAATTATAATCTAGGTGTAAGTAATGAGTAACAGGGAATTAACACAATATAAAACCTTTATAGTTTGTTACATGTGTATGCATAGCAAACTCTATGCGTTCATCACGAAAGGAGACACAACCGTTCTTAACACGCCTTACTGTTAGCCTTTTATAAAGTCTCATGTTAAAATTATTATTGTATTTGGCAGTCTTGGCTATGGGGTTTACAACTGGAAACTAAACTCAAGAGTCTGGTGCCGAGAGTGAGCAAACAAAGAATCAAATGTCTCTTTGTTTGTTGTCTGTTTGTCACTAAAGAGATGTGTTGGTGAACTCCAAGTAACATCATTAAAAACTTGAGACTTTTTTTTATACTTGATTTTTATCCCATCATTGAGATTCTAAAGCTGGACTTCATCCCAACAGTGTTTCCTCGCTGAAGCCCCTCGTACCAATGGTGGCTCCCATGATATTCCGCACACAGTTCCCTCTGTGATGCCTCCTAGTGTCTGTTGACCATTCTCTATCTCACCTGCCTGTCTTTCCCAGGCTAGGTGTCATTCTGCATCCTCCCGCCTTACATGTGTTCTTTATCTCATGCTCATTCATGTGGAAATTTCACTTTCTTATATCAGAGCTGGTATCTCACTCAGCTATCAGTTTTTATACCTGAATTTGTTAAAATTCAATCTTTAGAGTATTTTCTTCAAAAATTCTATTGCTCTCTTTGTTTCTGATTGCCATTCCATAGATTTAGACAGTGAGATAGATACCCTGAAAGACTCACTCTCTGTTGATGGTGTACACCAGCGGTCCCCAAACTATGGCCCGTGAGCTGCATGCGGCCCCTCAGGCCATTTATCCAGGCCCCGCCGCACTTCCGGAAGGGGCACCTCTTTCATTGGTGGTCAGTGACACGCAAAGCGGCATCACTCACATACAGTACTACTTCTAGTGACGCAGGACGCACGTGTCAGGGCTCCAGAAGCGCGTCATATCACTTGTTATGGCTAGCAGTGACAATATGGAACCGGACATTGACCATTTCGTTAGCCAAAAGCAGGCCCATAGTTTCCATTGAAATACTGGTCAGTTTGTTGATTTCAATTTACTTGTTCTTTATTTTAAATATTGTATTTGTTCCCGTTTTCTTTTTGGTTGTTTGTTTTTTTACTTTAAAATAAGATATGTGCAGTGTGCATAGGGATTTGTTCATAGTTTTTTTAATTTTTATTTATAGTCCAGCCCTCCAACAGTCTGAGGGACAGTGAACTGGCCCCCTGTGTAAAAAGTTTGGGGACCCCTGGTGTACACATTCTTGGTGGTCACCTCAAAATGCCTTTGCACTGTTATAGTAAAAAGCATTGATTTAGCATTAATCTTTTTAATTTGGGGGGAAAATAGGATAATTCCTTAGATGAATATTACTTGATCGATCCTGACTCCCTGAAATGTATTTTTACATTCAGCCTTACTAAAAAATATTGTTTTAACTCTAAAACCGTTGAGCTATTTTTTAAAGATTATTTTAAATGGTGCCACTATCTTTTACTCGATAATAAAATGGAAAAGCATCTCTAGAAATGATGAACATTAGAATTTATAAACATTGAAGGATTATCACTACGGCATCAAGGATACACTATTGAGATCAGACTCATCCCCGTTATTTGGGGGATGATGGGTACCTGTGAAAAAAAGAGCATCTAAAAGAAGGTAAAAGAGTCCCTGGCCGGTTGGCTCAGCAGTAGAGCGTCAGCCTGGCGTGCGGGGGACCCAGGTTCGATTCCCGGCCAGGGCACATAGGAGAAGCGCCCATTTGCTTCTCCACCACCCCCCTTCCTCTCTGTCTCTCTCTTCCCCTCCCGCAGCCAAGGCTCCAATGGAGTGAGGATGGCCCGGGCGCTAGGGATGGCTCCTTGGCCTCTGCCCCAGGTGCTAGAGTGGCTGTGGTCCCCGCAGAGCAATGCCCTGGAGGGGCAGAGCATCGCCCCCTGGTGGGCAGAGCGTCGCCCCTGGTGGGCGTGCCGGGTGGATCCCAGTCCGGCGCATGCGGGAGTCTGTCTGGCTGTCTCTCCCCATTTCCAGCTTCAGAAAAATACAAAAAAAACAAAAAACAAAAAAAACCATTCCTTTAAAAGAAGGTAAAAGAATAGATCCCAAATATATAAAAAAGGAGAAAATATAAATGCTGAATTTTGGTTTTACTAATATTATGATTTTCTTTCTCATTAAAACAGAATGGCTAAACATTCTTAAAAAATTTTGTACCAATATTTTTTCTATTTAAACTTATTGACCCCTTTCTCAGAATATAGTTTTAAAATACATAGGATTAACAAGGAAAACAATTATCAAAATATTTTTTAAATAATCAATGAAGTAATAATAGAATTCCCTTTTATTGATAAGTTAAATACATAATAAGTCCTAAGGGCAAAAAGAAAATTAAAAATAAAAAGACCTAAGTGCAGATCTAGTAACAACATAATTACAAATAGTGTTGAACATAAACAATACTTTGAGGTATCTTTAATAACTGCAATAAGTTATAAAAATATCTGTCACTTTTATGGCAGAAAGGTCACAGATACTACCAATACTGCTACATTATTACTTGTTGCTTATATTAATTAAAAAAAGAAATGGCCAATTTCACTTACAAGTTAGTGAAAATGAAGATGCATCTTTTCCCATCTAAATTCACAGATCTCCTGAATTCTATTTCATATAGGGAGTTCCTGGGCCCTGCATAGTTGCTAAACATTTATATATAGTTATCTATAGATTCAGGTTCTAGTTATCCAACTGAGCATCACTGAAGGCATATTAATCAATGTAAACTAAGTTAGGGGCTCAGTAAACAACGTGGTTCTATCTGATAGAAGCTCATAGTCTAGTAGAGCAATAAAATTTCATAAGTTACTGCAGTGAAATATCCTAGATACTATAAGAGGGGAAAATCTAGTACAGAGAAAGCACAAGTGAGGGGAGGGAAAATAGGACACGTCTCATAAGCAGAGCTGTGTCCTCAGGCCTGATTATGTGTGATGGGTAGGAACGAACTATCTAGGCTAAGGGAAATTTTCTGACCGAAAATATTTAGATATAAAACAGTTCTTAAGGAGTTGGTCATTTAAAATGGTTTGAGGTCTAGTTTGAAAATCTTTTGCCCAAATTACATTGTATTTGCTGCCTATGAAGATGCTTAAGTATAGTCAAATTCATTATAGAAATAATGTATTTGAAAAGAATACCTTAAGGACCAGTCTATTTCACACAAGTGAACTTTTAGCATATCTTGAATGAATGAATGAATGAATGAATGAATGAATGAATGAATGAATGGAGTATATTTGAAGCTATAGTG
Source organism: Saccopteryx bilineata (assembly GCF_036850765.1). NCBI lineage: Eukaryota > Metazoa > Chordata > Mammalia > Chiroptera > Emballonuridae > Saccopteryx > Saccopteryx bilineata. Next base: position 15,733,049 of record NC_089499.1, on the reverse strand, counting down.
GCTTGGATAATACTAAACAGTTCTCAAAGGTGATGAAAGACAATTTGACTTTGGGTAAGGGGTATGCAACATAATCAAATGTCAAAATGACCTGGAGATGTTTTCTCTGAACATATGTACTCTGATTTATCAATATCACCCCATTAAAATTAATAATAAATTTTAAAAAAGTACTAAACAGTTCTCATAAGAACCACCAGGTGGCATATACTATATTTAGCCCAAGAAAGGCTATTAACCAAGAGCAAAACCCAGATGATAAAACACATAATAGCTTTTGTTTTCTTGATTCTTACTGTCTGAGTTCATTAAAATCAAAGGAATTTCATGAGGAGATGAACTGGAGAATATTTTTAGCCCTTCTGTCCTAGAAAAATAACTGTTTATTGAATTGGTTTACAAAATTGAATTTGAAAATGACAGTAACAAATACTCTTCTCTCAGCAAAGAAAAAAAATAAATAACAGAAGGAGGATTTTTGAGGCCAAGTCATAACCCTGTAGGCATTTCTACTCACGTTCCAAAATTAGTAAAAGAAGGATTACAACCACAATAGTCATTATATTGTCACATATTATTTGAAGAAACAAAGTACGTAAGACCAATCAATGCCTTTCTATTCTGCTACATGGAAATTAAACCTCAAGTTACCATAAGACAAGTCTCAGTCTCCATAGCAGAAAGGAGGTTATCTGAAACACAGCATCCCTGTCCACAGATAGGACGAATCCACAAGCCCTTGGTATATACTCAGTTGCCTTAAGTGAGGCATTGAGAAAAAGAGAGAGAGGTCCCCCAAAGGAGATTACCCAGAGTAGCAACCAGGTCACACTGGGAACAGCTTCAGGAAGTGAAGGTGCACAGTAGAAACACGTCATAGGAGCCGTTGAACACTTGCATGGGAAGTCAGACAAGCTCTTTTTTGCTCAGAATTAGGACAACTGAGTTATAGAAAGTTAGAATTCTGCTTTTAAAAGGGAAGGATTTTTTCATAATTGGGGGAGGCCACCCAAGGGAACTCTGAGGCTTCCCCTCAATGGACTGTTCCGGTGGAGGCTCAAGTGTAGTTAAGTGGGTTTTTTTTATTATTTATTCATTTTTAGAAAGGAGAGAGAGAGAAACAGAGAAGGAGAGAGAGGAGAGAGAAACAGAGAGAGAGAAGGGGGGAGGAGCTGGAAGCATCAACTCCCATATTTGCCTTGACCAGGCAAGCTCAGGGTTTCGAACCGGCAACCTCAGCATTTCCAGGTCGACACTTTATCCACTGTGCCACCACAGGTCAGGCTAGTTAAGTGTATTAAAACCCAGACAATCTATGCCCAGAGACCACACTCTCAGAAACAGGAAGTAGTACATGGAAATACTCTGCCTGGATCATAGCACAGGTTCAATAAACAGTATTTTTTTTTGTTTATACGTTTCCATCTTGTTATTATCTTAAGTTTGATTGTGTATCCTTATTTCTGCTTCAGAAAATAAATCCAACTGAATTTATTTACCCATATAACTGTTTACACATGCTTATAATAAAAATTATAATACTTAATATTCACAAATTTACTTTTCAGTCTATTGAATACACTCATATGTATTTACTTCATTTATTTAATACTCATGATGACCTGAGTACAATTCTAGACACATAATAAGTACTCCGCAAGTCTTTGTGAGTCATCAATAATTATCCCTATGTTGTACAAACTGAGTCTCAGTGTATAAGTGTATAAGTCCTCACATTATATAAGTTGCAGAAATAAGAGTTTAATTTACATTTTCTGAATATTTTCCCTGTATTTCTTTTTGCAATGGTGCATTAATTAGCATAGGTGAAAAAAATAATACCTATACATAAATACAAAACAACTCAATAACACATAAATGTGTGTACATGTGTGTGTATGTTTGTGTATGAGAGAGAGATGGGAGGGAGAGAGACAGAGAGAGAGAGAAAGAGAGAGGCCTTTAAAAAATCCAAACATATTGGGAAGCAGTCCCAGTTTAACATATATTACATTGAGCTGCTACAGATAGAGATATGCACCCTTGGGGTTTAGACAAAGAAAGTTCATAATGATAAGTTTTGCTATTTATCAGAGAAGAAACATTTAGCTTCAGAGAAGAGAGTCCTGTTGCTCCTGTGAAATATTGATATATGTGAATACATATGTTTCTATACACACATGTGCATATACAGATGTTTCACAATTAGTAAGCTATGAAACAATGGTGAACTAGCTCAACATTGACTAGAACAAATGTGCTACATGCAAGAAACTCTACAGAGAATCCGCAGGGTGGTGTTAAAGTCACTGACAAGGGTAAGGTTAATTAACGCTATTCTAGGAAATGTGAAGCAATCAGCAAGAACAGTATTAAATTGGGGTCACTGGGAGTTCCCCTGCCTTCAGCATGCTGAGTAGCCCATTATATTATTTATAATAATCTGTGCCAGCCTATAATGGCTTATACATTTACAGGTTATCCAATGAAGTTTACAAAGTCAAGTTTAATTCAAACTCAGCCTTTCGTTTGTTTGGTAAATTTACCTGAAGCATTTGTTATGGGCCAGACATTATGGAGAAGGCATGTATGATTTCACTTAATAACTCAACATATATTTAATTGTAAACTCCATTTTACCAGTTTGCAAATCCAGAGAGGGCAAGTAACTGGCACTGGGTCACACAGGAAAACCAGGTTTTGAACCCAGGCACTCTGATTCCTGAATGATCTAACCCTGCACGCTCAGACTGAGCACCTTGAAGAGGTGCCACTCAGACTGAGAAAACACACACCTTGGGGGTCTGGGTCAGACGGCCCGGCCTGAATAGGAGGAAATGGGTTCTCTACATACAGGATGGCCCGGGAAGCACTTCAGGTGGAGAGTGGTACAATTCAAACACGGATCAGGGTTCGTTTCTGAGCCAGTATGATCACAAGGAGAGCTGTAGAGACAGGCATCAAGAACCCCAGACTGGAACAAGATAGGGCCCCCGAACTGGGGAAGACTCCCAGAACAGAATGCCTGAAGTCCACAAGAGCCTGATCCTCACGTATCCGGAACGGCTGCCTTGGCCCTGGCGTACAACTCACTTCTACTAGTCCACATTCCTGAGGGAAAGACTGTCCATAGTCAACAGGAACTAAACAACAAAGGTTGTAGTATAGCACGTAAACTTTCAGGAGCATCTCCAATGGATATGTTCGTTTCATTACCAATAAAGAAAGTATATTCACATTTTCTTCCTCTCCCTCTCATTCTGTCTCTCTCTGTCTCTCTCTCTCTCTCTCTCTCTCTCTCTCTCTCTCTCACACACACACACACACACACACACACACATACACTACTCTCTAACACACATATTCATAGAATGTTTCCATATGAGATTGGACAACCGCTATGGGACAGACAATGGGAGGGGCACATGTCATGGTCCTGGCAGTGAGGTAGGTGGCTTGCTGAGGGTACACCACTATACAGGGCAAAAAGTAAAAGGCTGATTCAGTCAGAAAGTCTCTGAGACAGCATAAAAATGAAACGGACTTCCAGCTGTGATTTTTTAAGGAAAATACTAGAGCATGCTCGGACCCTGGCCACTGCTTTGCTGACACTCCCATTGGATTTGCCTCTGTGCTCCAGGAAATGTAGCTGCACAGGCCTGAGAGTTCCTGGAGCCGGTGTAGAGCCTGGCAGCCATCTTCTGAGGAAAGAAGCCCCCTAGTGGCCATCGAGCCACTTTTTTTTTTCTTAAAAAAAACAAATATTTAGATGCATTTATTTATTTCATTTTACTTTTAATTTTATTGCTTTGCCAGGGACCTGCATGGAGTAAAGGCAGCTAACCATGAGTTGTGCGTGTGGTTGCATAATTGCACATTTATTCTTAAATCATTGGTACAAACTCTTGTCATAACAATACTCATTATGTAGTGGTGCTCAGATACTCCAGTCAGATAACTTCTTTGGGAAACTACAAATTAAGGGTGAGCAAAAGTACAGCAGAACACTCAGCTCAAGGTGATATGGTGCCAAGCTCAATCTTCTCCCCCACAAACCTAGGTGGGGAACTGGGACCTGGGACCTGGGGGAACTCTATCACTGATGGGTTCATTTTTCTGCCTCATATTCATTCATTCAGCATATGTGATTGAGTCACTCTTTTATGTCAGTCATTTGTTCAGGGGCTAAAGGTACAACAGAACAAAGCAGGCAGGACCCCAGCTCTGTGGACCTTACAGTCTAGTAGGGATAAAGACAACATACATTACACAAAGAAATACTTTTCTTTTAGACGGTGGTTGAGTTCTATTAGAAAAATGCAAGAGGATATTGAGCTAAGAGGAAGAGCCACTTTAGATAATACTGTGATCGGTGGAAATCTCTTAGTCATACTTGGGTTAAGTGCTATGAAATACTTGACCGTGTAAAATTATCCAGGGGTGGGGACACGCTGAGCTTGTTGCAGAAGCTGCAAGACATCCCGTGAGGGGGAGTGTAACAAGATAGAAGCATGACAAAAGACAGAAAATGTAATGGGCCCAGGTTAAGTACAAACCTCTAGAACCTGGCAAGAAGTTTTGAATCAACTCCTGAGCAAGCTAAAAAGCACTTGGAGGATTTGAAGCAGAGGAGTGTTACTTGATTTCTTCGATGAAAAGTTTACCCTGGTGCCATGTGGGTGGTTGAAAATGGGTGGTTGGTGGGGAGACAGGAAGTGAAGCAGAAAATTCAGTCAGGAGGTCATTCTTGGATGTGTCAAGTGATCAGTATGCAACATCCAATAGAGGTCATTGGGAGTTTCTAATACACTCAATATAACGAATGGCCTATTATGATTTTCATATTTTTCCCTAAAAACCAAATATCTAAGAGTTTATATACTCTCAGTGTACTCCAGCAAAGTTTACTGAGGCTAATTCTGAATCAAAACGTTGCTCTTCTATTTGCTGGTATTGTTGTTGTTAGGTCTTTGCTCTGATTTCCCTTCTGTTGGCAGATTTTCCAGTGTTCAAACACCAGGAACCGGTGTTCAATTCACAGGTCAACCACCATGTTCCGGGGGATCTCGGGAAGCTCTCTGAGCCTCCTTGGTTAATAGCCTTGAATTCCCAGGATGAGTAGGGTCATCATAAATGCAACTGGCTCTGAAATTATATCATTGTTCAGATAACTGAAGTAATTAGAGCCTGGCCACAATTACCTTTGTCATTTATTATTCAGAAGAAAAAATTAATTGACCATGAGCCCAGTGACCTACATGTTGGTTATATATTTGTGCTGGCTTCAAATAATAGTTTCATTTCCTTTATTGCACTGTAACTGTCTAAAAATATTTAGCTTATCTGATTTTTTTTTAATAATTTTATTTTTTTAATGGGGTGACATCAATAAATCAGGATACATATATTCAAAGATAACAAGTCCAGGTTATCTTGTCGTTCAATTATGTTGCATACCCACCACCCAAAGTCAGATTGTCCTCTGTCACCTTCTATCTTGTTTTCTTTGTGCCCCTCCCCACCCCCTATCCCTCTCCCATTCCCCCCTCCCCCCCGTAACCACCACACTCTTATCAATGTCTCTTAGTTTCACTATTATGTCCCACCTACGTATGGAATAATACAGTTCCTGTTTTTTTCTGATTTACTTATTTTGCTTCGTGTCATGTTATCAAGATCCCACCATTTTGCTGTAAATGTTCCGATGTCATCATTTCTTATGGCTGAGTAATATTCCATAGTGTATATGTGCCACATCTTCTTTATCCAGTCATCTATTGATGGGCTTTTTGGTTGTTTCCATGTCCTGGCCACTGTGAACAATGCTGCAATAAACATGGGGCTGCATGTGTCTTTACGTATCAATGTTTCTGAGTTTTTGGGATATATACCCAGTAGAGGGATTGCTGGGTCATAAGGTAGTTCTATTTTCAGTTTTTTGAGGAACCACCATACTTTCTTCCATAATGATTGTACTACTTTACATTCCCACCAACAGTATATGAGGGTTCCTTTTTCTCCACAGCCTCTCCAACATTTGCTATTACCTGACTTGCTAATAACAGCTAATCGAACAGGTGTGAGGTGGTATCTCATTGCCGTTTTGATTTGCATTTCTCTAATAGCTAAAGAAGATGAGCATCTTTTCATATATCTGTTGGCCATTTGTATTTCTTCCTGGGAGAAGTGTCTATTCATATCCTCTTCCCATTTTTTTATTGGATTGTTTGTTTGTTTGTTGTTGAGTTTTATGAGTTCTTTGTATATTTTGGATATTAGGCCCTTATCTGAGCTGTTGTTTGAAAATATCATTTCCCATTTAGTTGGCTTTCTGTTTATTTTGTTATCAGTTTCTCTTGCTGAGCAAAAACTTCTTAGTCTGATGTAGTCCCATTCATTAATTTTTGCCTTCACTTCTCTTGCCATTGGAGTCAAATTCATAAAATGCTCTTTAAAACCCAGGTCCATGAGTTGAGTACCTATGTCTTCTTCTATGTACTTAATTGTTTCAGGTCTTATGTTTAGATCTTTGATCCATTTTGAGTTAATTTTTGTACAGGGGGAGAGACTGTAGTCCAGTTTCATTCTTTTGCATGTGGCTTTCCAGTTTTCCCAGCACCATTTATTGAAGAGGCTTTCTTTTCTCCATTGTGTGTTGTTGGCCCCTTTATCAAAAATTATTTGACTATATATATGTGGTTTTATTTCTGGACTTTCTATTCTGTTCCATTGGTCTGAGTGTCTATTTTTCTGCCAATACCATGCTGTTTTGATTGTCGTGGCCCTATAATAGAGTTTGAAGTCAGGTATTGTAATGCCCCCAGCTTCATTCTTTTTCTTTAGGATTGCTTTGGCTATTCGGGGTTTTTTATACTTCCATATAAATCTGATGAGTTTTTGCTCTATTTGTTTAAAAAATGTCATTGGAAGTTTGATGGGAATTACATTAAATTTGTATATTGCTTTGGGTAATATAGCCATCTTGATTATATTTATTCTTCCTAGCCAAGAACAAGGTATATTCTTCCATCTCATTATATCTTTTTCGATTTCCCTTAACAATGGTTTATAGTTTTCATTATATAAGTCCTTTACATTCTTTGTTATGTTTATTCCTAAATATTTTATTTTTTTTTGTTGCAATCGTGAAGGGGATTATTCTTTTGAGTTCCTTCTCAGTTGTTTCATTGTTGGCATATAGAAAGGCTATTGACTTCTGTATGTTAATTTTGTATCCTGCAACCTTACTGTATTGGCTTATTGTTTCTAGTAGTCTTTTTGTGGATTCTTTGGGGTTTTCGATGTATAGGATCATGTCATCTGCAAAAAGTGATACCTTTACTTCTTCTTTTCCGATATGGATGCCTTTTATTTCTTTGTCTTGTCTGATTGCTCTGGCTAGAACCTCTAGTACCACATTAAATAAGAGTGGAGAGAGTGGACAACCCTGTCTTGTTCCTGATTTAAGGGGGAAAGCCTTCAGTTTAGTGCCATTTAATATGATGTTAGCTGATGGTTTATCATATATGGCCTTTATCATGTTGAGATATTTTCCTTCTAAACCCATTCTGTTGAGAGTCTTAAACATAAAATTGTGTTGTATTTTATCGAAAGCCTTTTCTGCCTCTATTGATAAGATCATGTGGTTTTTGTTCTTTGTTTTGTTGATATGGTGTATTATGTTAACCGTTTTACGTATGTTGAACCATCCTTGAGATTCTGGGATGAATCCCACTTGATCATGATGTATTATTTTTTTAATATGTTGTTGTATTCGATTTGCTAGTATTTTGTTTAGTATTTTAGCATCTGTATTCATTAGAGATATTGGTCTGTAGTTTTCTTTTTTTGTGCCATCCTTGCCTGGTTTTGGTATGAGGGTTATGTTGGCCTCATAAAATGTGTTTGGAAGTATTGCTTCTTCTTCAATTTTTTTGAAGACTTTGAGTAGAATAGGAACCAAGTCTTCTTTGAATGTTTGATAAAATTCGCTGGTATAGCCGTCAGGGCCTGGACTTTTATTTTTGGGGGGGTTTTTAATGGTTTTTTCTATTTCTTCTCTACTGATAGGTCTGTTTAGGCTTTCTGCTTCTTCTTGACTCAGTCTAGGAAGGTTGTATTGTTCTAGGAATTTATCCATTTCTTCTAGGTTGTTGAATTTAGTGGCATAAAGTTTTTCATAGTATTCTACAATAATTCTTTGTATATCTATGGTGTCCGTGGTGATTTCTCCTCTTTCATTTTGGATTTTGTTTATATGAGTTCTTTCTCTTTTTTCCTTGGTAAATCTTGCCAAGGATTTGTCAATTTTGTTGATCTTTTCAAAGAACCAGCTCCTTGTCCTATTAATTTTTTCTATAGTTTTTCTGTTCTCTAAATCATTTATTTCTGCTCTGATTTTTATTATCTCCTTTCTTCGGCTGGTTTTGGGTTGTCTTTGTTCTTCTTTTTCTAGTTCCTTAAGGTGGGAAGTTAAGTGGTTCACTTGGGCTCTCTCTTGTTTGTTCATATATGCCTGAAGCGATATGAACTTTCCTCTTATCACTGCTTTTGCTGCATCCCATAGATTCTGCTATGTCGTACTGTCATTTTCATTAGTCTGTATATATCTTTTGATCTCTGCACTTATTTCTTCTTTGACCCATTCATTTTTTAAAAGTATGTTGTTTAGTGGGGTTTTTGTGGGATTTTTTTTCTCTTTTTTGCAGTTGAATTCTAGTTTCAAGGCTTTATGATCAGAAAATATGCTTGGTACAACTTCAATTTTTCTGAATTTGCTGATGTTGTTTTTGTGGCCCAACATATGGTCAATTCTTGAGAATGATCCATGTACACTGGACAAAAATGTATACTCAGTCACTTTGGGATGAAATGTCCTGTAGATGTCTATCATATCCAGGTGCTCTAGTGTTTTGTTTAAGGCCACTATGTCTTTGTTGATTCTCTGTTTGGATGACCGATCTAGAGCCATCAGCGGTGTATTGAGGTCTCCAAGTATGATTGTATTTTTGTCAGTTTTTGTTTTAAGATCGATAAGTAGCTGTCTTATACATTTTGGTGCTCCTTGGTTTGGTGCATATATATTAAGAATTGTTATGTCTTCTTGATTCAGTGTCCCCTTAGCCATTATGAAATGGCCATTTTTGTCTCTGAGTACTTTTCCTGTCTTGTAGTCAGCATTATCCGATATGAGTATTGCTACACCTGCTTTTTTTTGGATGTTATTTGCTTGGAGTATTGTTTTCCAGCCTTTCACTTTGAATTTTTTATCCTTGTTACTTAGATGAGTTTCCTGTAGGCAGCATACAGTTGGATTTTCTTTTTTAATCCATTCTGCTACTCTGTGCCTTTTTATTGGTGAGTTTAATCCGTTTACATTTAGTGTAATTATTGATACTTGTGAGTTCCCTATTGCCATTTTATATCTTGCTTTCTGTTAGTTTTGTGTCTTGTTTGATCCTTCTCTTTCGTTTTTCTATCTTTTGTTTTTATTTGGTTGTATTCCATACATCTTTCCTCTGTTGCTATCTTTTTTATCTCATGTGCTTCTGTGGTGGTTTTTTCAATGGTGGTTACCTTTGAGTAATGAAAAGGGCCCCTACCCTGTTCATTGTAGCGAACTATTTTGTGAGTACTTTTGCACTCCATCGTCTTTTGCTACTGTTAATCTCCATCTTCTCCCCCTCTTTCTTTTTGTTGTTGTCACAGTTTAAATTTGGTTTTATTGTGTTCTTCTTGGAGCTTTTACTTGTGGCTCTGTTTTTTTTTTGTTCTTTGTATCTGATTGGAGAACCCCCTTTAGTAATTCCTGGAGTGTGGGATTTCTGATGATAAATTCCCTCATCTTTTCTGTATCTGTGAATGTTTTTATTTCTCCTTCATATTTGAAGGATAGCTTTGATGGGTATAGTATTCGTGGCTGAAAGTTCCTCTCTTTCAGGATTTTAAATATTGGGGTCCACTCTCTTCTAGCTTTAGGGTTTCTGCTGAGAAATCTGATGATAATCTAATGGGCCTTCCTTTATATGTTGTATTCTTCTTTTCCCTGGCTGCCTTGAGAATTTTTTCTTTGTTGTTGGTTTGTGTCAATTTCATTATGATATGCCTTGGAGTAGGTTTGTTGGGGTTAAGAAAACTTGGAGTTCTGTTTGCTTCTTGAACTTGAGGCTTTAGTTCTTTCCACAGGCTTGGGAAGTTCTCATCAATTATTTGTTTGAGTATGTTCTCCATTCCATTTTCTCTCTCTTCTCCCTCTGATATACCTATTATTCTTATGTTATTCTTTTTGATGGAGTCAGATAATTCTTGTAGGGCTATCTCATTTTTTTAATTTTTGAGTCTCTTTCTTCTTCTCTCTGTTGTGCCTCAAGTTGCTTGTCTTCTATTTCACTAATCCTCTCTTCTGTCTGACCTGTTCTATTAGCTAAGCTTGTTACTTTGTTTTTCAGCTCGTGAATTGAGTTTTTCATCTCTGTTTGATTTGTTTTTATAGTTTCAATTTCCTTGGACATATATTCTTTGTGTTCATTGAGTTGTTTTCTGAGCTCCCTAAATTGCCTTTCTGTGTTTTCTTGTATATCTCGGAGGATTTTTAGGATTTCTATCTTGAATTCTCTGTCATTTAGCTCCAAGGTTTCCAATATATTAAATTTTTTCTCCATAGATTTTTCCTCATCTAGCTGTGTTACCTCTCTTTCTTTTGTATCCATGATATTCGATTTTCTCTTCCTTAATGGCATCTGAGGGTGGTTTTGTTGATAGTATTAATGAGATTTAATAAAGAATAAAAAGTTAAAAAAATAATAAAAAAATGAAAAATCAAAGAGTTGTTTTTTAAAAAAAATTAATAATGAAATAAAGAAAAATAAAATAAAATAAAAATTTTTAAAAAAGGAAATTATTCCCCCCCTCCTTTTTTCCTCTCCTCTCCTCTCCCCTCTTTCTTGAGAAAATCTTGTGGTGGACTATGAATTATAACAAACAATGCCTGTGATGGAGGGCCTGAATTGGGGAAAAGTAATAAAGGGGGGGAAAAAAAAGAAAAAAAAAAGAAAAAAAAAAGAAAAAAGAAAAAAAAAGAGCGTATGGACCCACAAAAAGCAAATACGGAAAAAATTTGGGTCAAGAATAAAATGATTTGCTTTTAGGTGTTGGTTGTCTAAGAGTTATGATGAGAGGAATAAGAGGAAAACGGAAAAATGGGGGGACAAATTAAAAAATTACTATTGTATTTAGTGGAACAAGAACTAGATAATATGGAGAGCCAGGGATGGGAGCACTGCTAGTGAGTTAAAAAGGTGAAGTAAAAAATCCCCAAAATGCCACAAACATAGGTTTGAGTCCCAGATAAGATAATTTGTTTGTTATTGAGGTTTGAATGAGAGGAGATGTAAAGGAGAAAGGAAGAAACTAATATAGAGGGAGAAAAGAAAGAGAGAGAGAGAGAGAAAAAAAAAGAGGGAACCACTAAAAGAAGAAAAAGGAAAGGAGAGAGAGAGAGAGAGAGTTAAGGGTTTTGGAGTGCAACCCTCATAGAGAGAAAGGAAGAGAAGAGAAAAGATAATGGGAGATGTAACACTTATGGGTAGTGTAGTTCAAGGAGAGGAGAGAGTAAGACCGGTAGAGAGTTAATCGGCCAGATTGGAGGAGGAAAAAAAAGTATCAAGAATGAAGATAAGAGAAACAAACGAACAAATATAATAAAATGGGATAGGTTATAAAGTCTGCAGATTATTCTTGATTTTGAGAGGTTATCTTCTTGCTTTTTCTTTTCTCTCCCTCTTCCTGGTCGGTGACTCTGTACCCTGGGTTCTGCCCCTTTGGCACGCTCAGGTAGAGGTTTGCAGTTGATAAGTCTCTATGGCAATGTCATGTATTGTGCTTTAGTCTCGTTGGCAGTCGAAGCTCATTAGCATTTATAGGCTCCGACAGTGAGAGAGTCCGTGTTCCTGGAGCCTTTCTCCTAGTCTTTCCTTCCTCAATTAGTAGCCTGATAATCCAGCTATGGGGTTGCTGCTGCCTCTGCCTGGATAGTAAGAGGCTCAAAGAGCTGGCAACTCCCCACTCTAATTCCACTCAGCACAGGGCTCTGGGTAAGGCTCAGTCAGTCAGAGCTGCTAGCATAATCAGGCGGGCTTTCCGCCCACTCAAAGACCTCTGGCTCTGCCACTCTGTCCGGTAACACAAGCGGGCGGCCACTTCCGGGGCGCTTGGAGGAAACTCTCACTCACTGTCTGCGACCAGGATATCCGGCCAGCAGTCTCACGCTCTGAGTGAAACCCCCAACCGCAGGGAAAAGTTGCAGCGTTGGAATTGAGTCTCGCTCCGTCCCCGTGCGCGGCTTTTGCAAGGCGCTGGGCGGCCCGAGATTCCGCTTTGGCCCACACAAAGGCCCCTGACTCTGCCCCTCTGTGCGATAACACGGGCGCGCACTGCCGAGGCACTTGGAGGAATTGCTCACTCCTTATCTGCGTGCGCAAACCAGGATATGAGGCCGGCCGCGTTTCCCTCTGAGTGAAACACTCTCCAGCACGGAAAATCTCCACCGTTGGAATTAGTTCTCACTCCCTCCCGTGCGTGGCTTTCCCAGGGCGCTGGGGCTGCCCAGAGACTCTGCCCTCAGCCCACAGAAAGGCCTCTGACCCTGCCTCTCCGTGGGGCAACACGGGCACCCACTCTCGGGGCCTAGGAAGAAATTCTCGCCCACTAACTGCGCACCGACCAGGAGACCGGGTAAAATGGCCGCTCCGCTTGTCTTTCTTTGTTTGGGTTTGGCGCGAGTGTTAGCTTGTATTGCCCGGGTTGCCACAGGATCAGATTTTCCTCGGCTTGGATCTGTGTGCCACAGCCTGGTTCAGCCGTTTGTGCTGCGGCCTGGATCTCTTCACCCCCTTTGCCCGCCTCAGTTTCTATATTCACAGTTACCAGAGAAAGCCACCCTGTTTAGGTTAGTGAGGAAGGCGGAGCATTTCTTACTCCCTATTTCCTTCGGGGTTTGGTTATATATTTAGCCAATTTTTCACTCAATCATACCTTTGGGTGTATTGCAAAGCATCTGGAAGCTCCAAGTATAGGTTTTTCTGTTTCTGGTTGAAGATCTTGTTGAGTTTTGGGGGAGATTTATCGGTATCGCTTCCTACCCCACCATTACTCTGACGTCATCTCACTTATCTGATTTTTACTCTTGTCTTCACAGGGCATGTTTCATGAAAGCAAGGACCTCCTCCATTTTCTTTTTACACCGGTGTGTCCACCCTCTAGAAAAGTACTTAGTATATAGTAGATAGTCCATAAATACTAGGTGGAATGGATGCATGAATGAATAATTTGCTACCTTTTGGGGAATTCCTGTGCATTAGGACACACCATAATTCAATAGACTGATCTACAACCAAGTTTTGGTAATATATTATTATAGACAAGTACTTTTCATTATTTTCTTTTTACAGAGACAGAAAGTCAGAGAAAAGAATAGCTAGGGACAGACAGACAGGGACAGAGAGAGATGAGAAGCAGCATCAATCATCAGTTTTTCGTTGCGACACCTTAGTTTTTCATTAATTGATTTCTCATATGTGCCTTGACCTTGGGCCTTCAGCAGACTGAGTAATCCCTTGCTCAAGCCAGCGACCTTGGGTGCAAGCTGGTGAGCTTTGCTCAAACCAGGTGAGCCCACGCATAAGCTGGTGACCTCAAGGTCTTGAACCTGGGTCCTCCGCATCCCAGTACGACGCTGTATCCACTGCGCCACCACCTGGTCAGGCTTTTTCATTATTTTTAACATCACAGGATCCTTTGTCTCATTAAAATCTTGCATAAAAAAATATAAAAATTACCTTTGTTTTCTATTCTTTTCATGAACAGGGATGTAATTGCTGGTTCTACCACAAACCCTGGCAAATAGCATTATCAGGAGGGTTATCATTTTCTCATTTGAAAAATGAAAATACCATGTTGTGTGATCATTGTTGAGAATAGCTTCCATAACAGTTTAGCATAAATTAAGCAGACATATGTCTCTATTTTTAAATCTCTTTCTAGAGTTCACTTACATCCAGCCAGTTACATTCAAATATTATATGGCTAATGGATATTGAAAAAGATTCAAGTATACATTTTGAAAGCAGGAGGAATTATAGTAAATGAGGTAACATATACACCTGTAAAGAGACTCAGATAAATATTTGAAAACAAAAGAAGTCACAGAGGAACTAAAGAGAGGGAAACACTAAGTACTCTTTTGTTTAGTTGAGATTTTTAACTTCGAGAAGACATGAGGTCAATACATGTTGATAATGAAAGGCTGATTTCATCATCACTTGTAATTCTTTTCCGTTCTGGCAAACTAATTCATATTTCTACAATAAGATTGATTGCCACATTTTCTATAAATATATGAGAGGTATTTACTCTTTTTTCTTAGCTCCCACCTCTTACATACTTGATACACACATCTATTATGTCATTTCTCTATTTTTAGACTCTATAACTCCCTATCTCCTTCTTCACTAGACCAAGATCTTCAAAGGCAAGAATCATGTCCCACTCTTCTTTATCCCTCCAAATCCTACCACTGTTGTTGGAACACAGTGGATGTTCAGTACATATTTGGGGGGGTATAGGATGGAAAAAATAAACTTGTTTTCTGTCTGCATTTCTCAGCATTTTACTTATTCCATCGTGGGTTTATAACTTCAATCTTTTTTTGAGGTCTTCAAGTAAATTAGGTAATTTTTTGGAACTCCTGAAGTTCTTTCTAATAACCTTAACACCAGAGCTTTCCACATACCTTTCAGGATGTTGCCAACTACCTGCTCATTGGGATAACACGATTTCTTTCTAGGCATCCAAACTCTAGCTATACCTAAGGTCACCTCAATCCAGTCATGACAAGTCGGTAGCAAATGAACACAGTGAATTTCTAAAGCCTATGCAAATGGTTTTTTTCTTCCAGAAATTCTCTTAAACGTTTTCTTAAGTATTCCTTGGTAGCCATATTCTCTTTTTTTTAAAATTTTATTTATTCATTTTAGAGAGGAGAGAGAGAGAGAGGAGAGACAGAGAGAGAGAAGGGGGGAGGAGCTGGAAGCATCAATTCCCATATGTGCTTTGACCAAGCAAGCCCAGGGTTTTGAACTGGCGACCTCAGCATTTCCAGGTCGATGCTTTAGCCACTGCGCCACCACAGGTCAAGCGCCATATTCTCTTTTTTTCAATCACCAAGAGGACCCTTCACAAGCATACTGCTCTCGGTCTAGACTTATTAAACTCTAATTTTAGCAGCATTCCCCTATGCCAAACTATAAAAAGGTCAAGTGAAGGAGCTCTCTCTACACCCCATTTCAATGTCCAGTTTGCTCCTTTCCAAGCCCAGTGGTTTGCACCTGGTGGACCTTCAAGACATGGCATTTGCATAATGGAACCAGCAGATTCTACCTGTCTCTTGACCTACTTGTTCAGCTTTGCATAAATCTTCTAAAAATGTTTCCACTCCTCTGTCGGACTCAAATTTTCCAGTGTGATAGTTTGTCATTTTGAACCAGGCCACTTTAACTCTAGCCTGAATTGGATACATAAATCCTTTACACACTTTGATTCATCTATAATTAATCATCATAATAAAGTTGTTAAACTTCATTTATTTCTAATACCATAAATTTTTCAGACCCGATTATTTATGGTATGGTTACATGATTAGCTGCGTAGCATAATTAGCACATTCCAGAGACTTAGAGCAAGACCTTGGATTGAATTCTGTTAGTCTTCCTTATCTCATTATCAGTAACTCCAATACAGAATTAGAAAGGCTGTTGCTCATGCATCAATCTCTTCCTTATGGCTGTTTTCCTAAGAGCCATTTGCACAGGGAGTGTCACTCTTAAAATGCTTTCTAGTTTCCTCTGCCTTTTCTTTCTTTCTTTCTTTCTTTTTTTTTTTTTTTTTTTTGACTCCCAGGTTTAAGTTCAGTTAAGTAAGATGATAGTTAAATTAATTTACACACATTTTACAAAACACTTTTATATATACATAGCATATATAACAACCCCAGATAAGAGCCAATTCTACAATCAGTGCAAGCTGCTGATTCTTTTAAAGGCTAGGCTAGAATTGGTTACACTTTCCTTTTCAACGCAGTCTATTGGCCAAAGCTAGGGCTATCCTCACAGGCATATGATCTGTGCAGTTGTACAGGGCTCCATGCTTAGAAAAAGGCTCTGTGCTTCGTTTAACACTTTATGATCACCATTTTGAAGTTTTTAATAATATTTGAACAAGGGCCCCCAATTTTCTTTTTGAACTGGGCACCACAAATTATGGATCTGGTCATGGCCAAAAGAATTCACAAGGCCAGCCCAGGTTCTAGAGAAGGGAGATAGGAGATAAAGGTAGACTACATTTTATTTTAATCTTACATTCTTTTTTTTTAGTATTAAATTTAATGCAGTGACATTGATAAATCAGGGTACATATGTTGAGAGAAAACATCTCCAGATTATTTTGACATTTGATCATGCTGTATACCCCTCACCCAAAGTCAAATTGTTTTCTGTCACCTTCTATCTGGTTTTCTTTGTGCCCCTCCCCTCCCCCCACCCCCTCTCTCCTTCCTCGCCCCATCCCCCCCCCATTACCATCACATTCTTGTCCATGTCTCTGAGTCTCATTTTTATGTCCCATCTATGTATAGATTCATATAGTTCTTAGTTTTTTCTGATTTACTTATTTCACTCTGTATAATGTTATCAAGGCCCATTCATGTTATTGTAAATGATCCGATGTCATCATTTTTTATGGCTGAGTAATATTACATAGTATATATGTACCAAAGTTTTTTAATCCACTCGTCCTCTGACAGACACTTGGGCTGTTTCCAGATCTTCGCTATTGTGAACAATGCTGCCACAAACATGGGGGTGCATTTCTCCTTTTGGAGCAGTTCTATGGTGTTCTTGGGGTATATTCCTAAAAGTGGGATAGCTGGGTCAAAAGGCAGTTCGATTTTAAATTTTTTTGAGCAATCTCCATACTGTTTTCCACAGAGGCTGCACCAGTCTGCATTCCCACCAGCAGTGCACGAGGGTTCCCTTTTCTCCACATCCTCACCAGCACTTATTCTGTGTTGTTTTGTTGATGAGCACCATTCTGACTGGTGTGAGGTGATATCTCATTGTGGTTTTAATTTGCATTTCTCTAATGATTAGTGATGTTGAGCATTTTTTCATATGCCTATTGGCCATCTGTATGTCCTGTTTGGAGAAGTGTCTATTCATTTCTTTTTACCATTTTTTGATTGGATTGTTTGTCTTCCTGGTGTTGAGATTTACAAGTTCTTTATAAATTTTGGTTATTAACCCCTTATCAGACGTATTGTCAAATATGTTCTCCCATTGTGTAGTTTGTCTTTTTATTCTGTTCTTATTGTCTTTAGCTGTGCAAAAAGCTTTTTAGTTTGGTATAGTCCCATTTGTTTATCCTATCTTTTATTTCGCTTGCCCATGGAGATAAATCAGCAAATATATTGCTCTGAGAGATGTCAGAGAGCTTATTGCCTATGTTTTCTTCTAAGATGCTTATGGTTTCACGGCTTACATTTAAGTCTTTTATCCATTTTGAGTTTATTTTTGTGAATGGTGTAAGCTGGTGGTCTAGTTTCATTTTTTTGCAGGTAGCTGTCCAATTTTCCCAACACCATTTGTTAAAGAAGCTGTCTTACTCCATTGTATTTCCTTACCTCCTTTGTCAAATATCAGTTATCCATAGAGCTGTGGGTTTATTTCTGGGTTCTCTGTTCTGTTCCATTGATCTATATGTCTGTTCTTATGCCAGTACCAGGCTGTTTTGAATACAATGGCCTTGTATTATAACTTGATATCAGGAAGTGTGATACCTCCCACTTTATTCTTCTTTTTTAAGATTGCTGAGGCTATTCGTGTTCTTTTTTGGTTCCATATAAATTTTTGGAATATGTGATCTATATCTTTGAAGTATGTCATTGGTATTTTAATTGGTATTGCATTGAATTTATAGATTGCTTTGGGTAATATAGATATTTTAATGATGTTTATTCTTCCTAACCATGAGCACAGTATATGCTTCCACTTGTTTGTATCTTCCTTAATTTCTTTTATCAATGTTTTATAATTTTCCAAGTACAAGTCTTTGAGGTAGACTACTTCTTGATGGGTAGAGAACATATACGTTCAGGGAGGGAAGGATTTG
The DNA here is from genome assembly GCF_036850765.1 of Saccopteryx bilineata. Taxonomy (NCBI): domain Eukaryota; kingdom Metazoa; phylum Chordata; class Mammalia; order Chiroptera; family Emballonuridae; genus Saccopteryx; species Saccopteryx bilineata. The sequence continues at coordinate 15,714,830 of NC_089499.1, read as the reverse complement.
GAGACTACCATATCTCTGTTTTATTAATAAAGAAACTGCAGGGGAGAGAAGGAAAGCCACTCTTATCAAATCACATAGCTGGTCATTCTTGTCATAGATGCAGTTCTAGTACCTACTCAGTAACCAATGTGCCTATTAGTCCAGAGCACACAGGGGATACAACCATGAAATTGATGGAGCTCTTGCTCTAGTATAGTCAGTCACTGGAAAGGACCATCACCAAGGTGAGAGTTGATTTGGACCCAGTGTATTTCCTTTCAATATATTAGCACCCTGTTTAGTTACCCTTGGGTTGGAATCTTCTTGCCAACTCTGATTCTTCAGACCCCAGTGCCTAAAACCAACCATTTGTCCTTCATCCCACCTAGGACAGACATTCCATGAGCTTTTTCTACCTCCAGTTAGAAATAATGAACATGGAAAAAGGGAAAGATGGAGTTTTGTGGCCAGGCAGTGGGAAATCTAACACAAGTCAGGGGGGATCCATAGATTAAAAAAAAAAAAAAAAAAAGGAAGATAAAGAGATAAAACCCTCAATCATGAAGCTGAAGATGAGACTGAACAGGGTAAGAAAATGAGAAATGATTAGTTCAGAATTAGCTTCCAAATTTGAAATGGTAGAAATGCAACAATGTTGGGAGATTTATTGTGAGGTAACTCAATGTTCTGATAGGCTGAGGAATCATAAAGCTATATGGGAAATCCATTGTCATATTTTGCTTTTCAATTATTTTCTTATGAATGAAATTTTTGTTGTTTCCAATTTTGTACTGTTACTGACAACACCACCAGAAGCCCATGCATTTTAGGGTAAAAGTTCAGCACCTAGGCCTGAGATGGTGAACCTTTTTATAAAAACCGCCCACTTTTGCAGTGCTGGTCCCTCTGCCCACTAGTAGGAGTTCCAGCTTTCATGGTGAGCCAATCACGGCACTGTTTGGTTGCTCCACTACCAGGCCCACCATGAAAGCTGGAACACCCACTAGTGGGTGGGAGGGACCAGATTGACCAGCACTGCAAAAGTGGGAGATTTTTATAAAAAGGTTCGCCATCACGGACCTAGACCTAGGCTCTACATCCACCCAGATGGCCTCTCTCTAATTTTGCCTGTGCTACCTACTAGTAAGCGACATGGGGCAAGATACTTTCCCTCTTCTGCCTTACCTTTCTCATGTGAAAAATTGTGGAAGGAATAGTGCCTAGCTCTGGCTTTAAGTCTTTATATTTCTATTACAGCATATTTATAGGTTAAAAAAAATTCTACCTTTGAAATTACCATGTCAAGTTTTGAAATTACTTCAAATTGCCCTTGAAAATTTTCATCGTGCCTGTTTCTTCACATCCACTTCAATGCATCATTTTTTCCTGAATCTTATTAGGGATTTATTTTCACTTGTATTAATTTAGATTAATTTGAATTTAAATATCTTCTTTTTATTTTTCAGTGTGTTTGAATATATTCCTATCTTACTCATTGTTTGTCTTTGTTTTCTGGTTTTATGACTTCTGCTTATTTTTTCTATTAGGTTGTTCTTTGTTATATTATTTGTTTAAAAATTAATACCAAAAACCACATTAAAAAGCCTTTATTCAAATGTTTTCTTTCAAGACCCAGAAAAGTCTGTCCTTTGTCTGTTGTGTGTACATATTATATATATGTGTGTATATATAGACATACATACATACATACATACATAGACATAGACATACATATTACATATATATATAAGTTATATAGGATTCTTTTCGGGGGTTGAATTTTTATGTGATAAAATCTTTCTTCTGTTAAATGTTCTGCTAGGAGTACTTCTTTTTCTTTTTTGATTTTAGGTTTTCTATTATTTTAGACCTTAGGGTATTACTGAGAAGGGAGGAGGGACAGAGAGTGTATCAAAGTGGCTACTTTAGGTAAACTCTGGCCAGCTGACATTTCTGAAGACGGGAGACGGGAGCAGAGAACAACAGGCTGGGAATGACTCAGCCATGTGCGGAGGCAGAGGGAACAAGAGAAGTAAAGATTTATTCTGTCCAAGCACTAGAAAAGCAGCTGGCATGCCAGTGCCAAGTGGCTGCGGGGGAAATGGCAGAGATGATCTCTAAAGGAAACCTTCGTCACCACAGCTTTTGTACCTGGTCTATCACCGGGGCCTCTATTACAAGTGACCCAATGTCAGAAATAAACTCAAGGACCTACTCGAACAGAGGATGTTTTCTGAGGCATGAATACAATTGGCTTAGCAATTGGAGCCAAGGGAAGGGTGAAGCGGAATTGATTGATTCTTCAAAAATGAGAGAATCTTTTCTTTCTAGCAAAAGCAAAAGTCGTGAAACAGTAAGACAAAAACGATGGTACATCATATCAAATAACCCTATGGGAAGTAATGTATAAAGAGAAGAGGAAAAGGCTACACACAATGGCATACACAGAAAATTCTCCAAAAGAACAAATGCCTTATGGAAGTCCGATAAAATATAGTGCTAATCAAATAACTCCAGGAAATACGAAAACTATACTCTTTCTTGAAGAAAAGGTAAATGGCATTCATGTACGACCGGAACCTCTCTGGAGTGCATAGACATGTCTGATTTGCATGTATGGGAGAAGATGCAAGCATGTGTGTATGAGAACGTGTGCATGTCAAAGCAATTTCAGAATAATGATCACAAGGTCTCACTGACCTGTTCTCTAGCTTCTGAATTCCGTCGGCACAGACAGCTGGTGCCGCTCACTGAGCTGCGATCCTGGAATGAATTAGTTTAACTAAGATTAGGTCATTGTGTGTGACAGTCATGCTTAACCTCCTAAACCAAAAGACATACCATACACACTACACGTTAGTTTTTAAAGAAGAGTAGCTCCTCCAAGAACAGTTGCTAACTGACCGACTAACAACAGTGGGAAGATGGGTGACCCCTGTGGGGGCTGCACTGGAAGTGGTAAGCTGCCATTTTAAAGGAAGTTTCCTGGGAACATTGGGTCAGACTTCTTTGAGCCACCCCTTCTGATTAAATTGTGCTTGAGCATAATCTTTAGCAAACCTAAACATGAAGCTCAGGGAGGGGGACAATCTTGAGGGATTATATTCAATTCATGACTAGCAACGTGCGGCATCCCTGGGCCATTCCTGAGACCTGAGCGGCCCCATGCTCCAGGTCCTGTGACTCCTTCAGACTGCTGATTTAACTACTCGGTCCTGCTCTATAGCATCTACCAGGTGGACCAGCGACTTCCCATTACCAGGGACTCTTTCCATATAGTTTGCTATGTATTTGATAAACTTTTTATATTTTTACAATCACCATCCAATCCAGCTTCCCAAAGTTATATCCAAGTCACCAAAGTATAGATTGGGTGCTCCCAAATCTGCAAATATCCACCTTCACACACTTACTCTCACACACACACACACACACACAAACTTTTTGATACTACGTATCTTATTAGATATTGCTGAAGTGACCCATTTTATTGCTTATGTTTGAGTTTTATCATGTTAATTCTCAGAGGGTCACTGTAATTCTAAGTTTTTAGGAACATCTGATACTATGTTATACGGAAACCTTGTGCTTTATGTGGAGGGTAGTGGACCGACCCACAGATCACAGTCCCAGTCATAGCAGTGAGCACACCTGTGCTGGAGGGTGGGGTCCAGAGGGACTGGATGGACTTGTCAAGGTACTTCCATGAAATGGTCCAAAATTGCAAATCAGTGCATGTCACTCATAGTTGAGGAAATGAGACAGAGCCAGAATGATACAAAGAATAGAAAACATCAGGACCAAACAGTGAGGGAGGGAGGAATTAGGTAATATGTGAGGAACAAGCCGGAAGCTGGATTTAAGATGTACTGGCCAGGTATGCTAAGGATAGAAGCTGTGACCACTATATGGCCACATAAGGACTGTGGTCTCATCTGTCTGTTTTGGCTTCTGTATCTAGGGTACAGGTCTGCCAAGTCATGAGGAACACACAGAAACACAGCAGATGTTATTATAAAATATTAAAGATTTTGTTCAGCCATAAGAAAGAAAGAAAAAAATCCTGCTATCTGGAAAAATATGGATGAGCTTTGAAGGTGTTATGCTAAGTAAGATAAGTCAGACAGAGAAAGACAATTACTGTATGATCTCACTTACATGTGGAATTTAAGAAAGCCAAATGCATAGAAACAGAGTTGAATGGTGGTTACCAGACTGGGAGGTGGGAAAAATAGGGAGATGCTGGTTAAAAGTTATATACACTCAGTTATAAGATGAGTAAGTTCTGGGGCTCAAATGTATAGCATGGTGATTATAGTTAACAATACTGTATATACAAATGAAAGTTGCTAAGACAATAGACCTTAAATGCTCTTACCACACACACACACACAAAAAAAATGATGATAGTGTGCTGTGATGGAAGTGTTGGCTATGCCTTGGTGGTGATCATTTTGCAATATATTAAGTGCATCAAATTAGCATGTACACCACAAACTTACACAATGTTATATATCAATTATATCTCAATAAAGCTGGAAAAATAAATAATTAAAAATCACAGATACCAAAAGGTTGGTATTTCTCAGTGTCTGATACTATAAAAAACACGATGTTCATAATAAATGATGGCATAGGCGACTTCCTCTTCTGGGAGCAGTACCACCAACTCAGCTGAAGACTTGGCCATCATAGTGCCTGGCTTCCTTAGACTCTGATGAGAACAAGGCACATGGCCCCACCTGTGGCAGTGTAAGTCCCTGACTTGGTTCTGTTGAGAAATGGTAGGGGCCTTTTGGAATATGAGGCCATGACTATCAGAAACTTACTTCCCTGCTCCCTCTTGAAAGACATTTATACTGTAGGAGCAAGAGAGATCCTATAGAGCGAAGAACAGAAACGCAAGACAGGAAAGAATGATACTAGGATACACAATGAACTTCATCACCACTGTGGGGGGAAACCAATATTCAACCCAGCTGAGACCATACAAGACACCTTATAAAGTATTTCATTGAATTCTCTACCTCTAAAGAGAAAAGAAGAAGCATTTCTGCATGGCCTCCACCTGCCATTTGTCAAAGGGTGGTTTCATCGGGTATTAATTCTTCTGCACACCTGTTGCATGTGCAACAGTGTAGATGTGGACATCCCACAACATAGAGGAGCTTCAGGGCTAGAAGTGAGTGTGCACATCACTAGATGTGAAGCTCCTTCTAAGTGCATCTGGATGATCCCATCAGGCTCATATAGACCCGGAGGAAGAGGTAAGAATAAAGGATTTTGAAGTGACTCACATGAGATGTCGTGACCAAAAGACTATGTGAACATTTAGTTATTGTCAAAAGAATCAGAAATGAAGTAATTTAGTTTTTACCAATAATTGAGCACAAGTGGAATGAATGGACTGCTAATGTGGTGTATTACCGTGTTAACCACCCTGAAAACATTTTCTTCTTGCCTACAGCTTCTTAAAATGAGAAAGACTTTTTCATCCACTTTTGAAGAAAACAAAAATGTCTAGTAATTTTCTGGTGCCTGTTGACGACCTCTGCATACTAAGAATTAACTTTGAAGAAAGAAGAACAATAACACAGAAATAATAGGATTAAAACCTGTGGTTTTCCTGAAAGACTTCTGCTCATATTGTTACTTTAAAAATATTTAATAGGAGAATTTAGAATTACAAAATGCCATTTTTTACAAAGCATGTCTTTCATTCTTTTAAATATTAATGGAACACTTTATGAGAATGGTTAAGAGTTCAAGTACAATGACATTTTAATAACTCATCTATATTTGCTATTAACTTACATTAAATTAGTTTAACAGCCATGGTTATAAGTCAATTAGAATCCACACAGTTATCACAAACTTTGGTAATAACCTCAAAAATTCTATGCTGATATGCATTTAACATATAATTAATGTGAAAAATATAATGATATTCACACACATGTAGATCTGTACATGTAGATGTGTGTATGTATATATATACATACTATGTGTATATAGTACATATATATAGTATGTGTATATGGTATATATATAGTATTTGTGTGTGTGTGTATATATATATATAGTATGTGTATATATAGTATGAAATATAAACCAAAAATGCCTTATCAGTCTTTGGCAATAAATAAAGATACTATTTCTAATAAGGACTCATGATCTCCTGTACTGTAGTCTAGGCACACGAGAATATCTTCCAGCCATATGTGAGAGCCCCTTTCCCCATAGCCTACCATACCTATATCTAACATATTTTTCTTTTCAATAACTTTTCATTTTCCAACATATTTCTATTCTGTGACCTTTGCTTCCAAGCATCCCTGATAGAAAGATCTTTGTTCCACTGGGCAAAGCTGTCTGCTCTAGGAATACTGATGTCATATGCTCTCATCTTCATAGGAAGAGATCCTACTAAGTTATCTCAAGAATTTTCATACATTGGACAGGCCCTGTGCTCAGTTTGCCACTGGCCATGACTGTTATTTTGAAGTTATCAGAAGCTCAGAAATCATAGAAATAAAATTTGATCCAGAGCATAATTTCTTCCATTTTCATCTGATGTGTATCTTGGAGGTCTTTTTCAATTAATATAGTAAAATCTACTGCATTGTTTTCTAACTGTTGCACAGGTAGGTGGCATGGCTGTACCATAATCTTAGTTTAATAAGAAAATTTAGAGTTAGGAAATTATATTCTTTGTGAAACAAATATGCCATTTTGGCAATATTAATAGGGGAACTTGCACATAAAGAGCTATCTTATTATTTTAAAATCTATTGCCTTGCTACTCAATTGTATACCATCATTATAATTGACTTACATAATCTGTAACAATAATACTTGACATTAGATTGTTTTGTGCTATTACAAAATGTGATGCAATAAATGCCCTTTTGACAAATAACTGCCTGTAAGATAAAGTTCTAGAAGTGTGGTTGCTGTAGCAAGAGTATGTGTGTGACACTTATATAAAATTTCTATCTAGAAATATTGTGCCAGGTGACCCCCTCAAATTACTGTCACCCATGAAGTATCCTTAGACTTTTGGCAATTTCACAGTGCAGATTAAAAACCAAATAGTAAAATAACAGAAAAAGCAACAAAATAATAAAATTGAAAAGAAAAGGTTGGGTGACTGGTAAAAATTCTGAGATCTAGCTGGTGCTTAATTGTCAGTTCAGATCAAGTTTGGCTGACAAACAAAATTTGGTGTCAAGTTTACGAATCCAACTTTTGAATTTCAGATTTTTTTAATATTTCATAATTAGATATAAGAATTTGGGAATCTGTTATTAACAGCTCAGTGCCAATCTTATATGTAAAAATTATTATTTCTGAAGAGCATATCAATTATGCATAATATTCAATGTTTATTTTACATCTTAACCACATGCTTGCTTCTTCTACTGAACTAGCGATTCAGACCCCATGCCTAATTTTAGTTTTAGTTATTTAAATTTTCCAAATAAATCTAAAGAATTCTGTGTGTATCAAAGGCATTGGCTGATCTCAATTATGTTTTCTTATCTAGTACTTTGTTTGGGGTTGTTATATTTTTAATCATAAAAATATTTAAAACTTGTTTTACCTTCCAGACTTTGTGTCACACTCAGAAAAAATTTCCTCATTCCCGATGCTGTCCTCTGATATTTTGAGCCTCTCCTTTTTCATATTTAAATAAATGATCATTTTGTTATTTGTGTGGATATGTAAGAAGTATATATATATATTTTAAAATATTTTATTTATTGATTTTTTTTAGAGAGAGAGGAGTGAGAGAGAGAGACAGAGAGAGAGAGAAGGGGGAGGAGCAGGAAGCATCAACTCCCATATATGCCTTGACCAGGCAAGCCCAAGGTTTCGAACCGGCGACCTTAGTGTTCCAGGTCGACGCTTTATCCCATTGCGCCACCACAGGTCAGGCTGTAAGAAGTATATTAAGGATGCAGATTATTATGTCTAACAAGCATGGTAATTTTTCTGATGTTATTTTCTAAAGATTATCCTTTACTATACTAATTTTATGGATTATATTTATTCAGGATTCCCTTACTTATTGAATCTATGTTTAACTTCTCAAATTGAGTGTCTTTGATCCCTTTTGTTTATTATTTTTTACAGCAACAATCTAAGGACCTGGAAGGACTAACAAGGGACACAACACAGCTGATCCTCAGATACCCCCACAGTAGCCATGCCACCGAATGACAGAGTAGCAATATGTCCAGTGTTCTACAACAGTGTTGAAGATGCAAGGACTATGAGAATTTCTTAAAAAGATCATTTGAACACCAACTCCAGACAAACCAAGTAGTTACTAAAAAGACACTTAAAAAAGAAACTGGTAGTAAGTATTAAAAACAGACAATTAGATTAGTTGGAAATGTATATTATACTGCAAACACTAAGGAAACCATACTTTTTTAAAAATTGAGTATAAAGACGTTATACAGAGATGTGTTGTAGAATTGGGCACTTGAAACCTGTATAATTATGTTAACTAGTGTCACTCCAACAAAATTCAATGAAAATTAAAATAAAATAAAAATGGAATATAATTGATAACAGCTATGAAGCCACAAAAAGAGATGGATGAATCTTAAATGCAAATTGGTAAATGAAAAAAACACACACATGTGAAAAGGTTATATACTATGTGAATCTAATTAAACAACATTCCAGAAAAGGCAAAACTCTAGTGAGGATCAAGAGATCAGTAGTTTTCAGGGGTTCAGGGGAAAGTAGTAGGATTGAATATTGGAATACAAGGTATCTCTTAAAGCAGTTGAAACTATTCTGCATGATAATGTACTGGCGGATACATGACACTGTGCATTGATTAAAACCCACAGAACTTCACAGCACGAAGAGTAAATCTTAAAGTATGCAAATTTGAAAAGTAATTTAGTAGGTCAGGGGATTCCAGGATGGAATGTAGAATATGAAAAAGGAATCTAACTGTTCTACGTGTGTATGAAACATTAATGAAGGGGGTGGAAGACCTATGGTACTGACCCAGGGAACTTTGAAAATGAGTGGAGTCTGTAACACTAAAGGCAAAATAAATTGTACAAAAGCACTGCACTTACTTGATAAACTTTTTCCCTAATTGGGTTATGAATTAATAATTCTAATGCTGCTATGATTTTTATACTGGAATTGAACAATTAAGTAAATAAGTGGTAGATAATTGAAATCCGGGTTTCTTACTGTTGGAGTGGGAATTTGTAGATAGCTAGCATGATATTTATGGTAATGAGTTAGATTTGGAGACAGTATAAACTTAAGTTTAACTTAATATAGAGACATGGTTATATGGATATTTATAGATACGTATATACACAGGTTAGTATGCAGACATATATTTCCTTCTGTCTGCTAAGCACAGCTAAGTACCAAGATCTTGGTTAACAATACTATTCGCCAATAAGAGGGACCAGTGCTATAAAATGACTGATTCTCGAAATGGGGTAAGAAATACACATAATCACCCTGGAGCATTTTATAGGGTCAGAAGCAATAAAGTCTTATTTAAAAAGGAACCACAATGACAGGGCTATGTCAAAGGGACAGAAGAGAGAACTGAAAGAGCTCAGAGTGTCCATAGCTGGAACAATTTGAGCATAAATCCATGCTGATATAAATGATTGAATACATAAATAAATGTGAGAGATGAGATAAAGAATTATGAATAATTTATGTAGATATTCTGCCCTTCAGAAGGTGAGTGTAACTTCTACTCTTTAAGCATTGGCTGCACATAGTAACATTCTACCAAAGAGTACATATGGTATAGCAAGGGGTGCGGGGTGCTGAACAGGCAATTTTATAGTGGAAAAGTGAAACCTGACTAACGGTATTTCAGCTAAGTGATCAATACCAACAGTGATTAGTCATGTTCAGAGAGTATGGACCCTTCATACAGGGGGTGGGCAAAAGTAGGTTTACAGTTGTGAATATGTAAACAGCTTGTTCTTATATATATTATTATTTATTAATTGCTATATTATTTTCTATAATAAGAGTTGTAAACCTATTTTTTTTCTTACCCCTGTATGATGTGATAAAAATGATATTGTATCTCTGTGATCTTCCCCCAAACTCCAAAACTCAATCCAGTGACAAGAAAAACGTCAGACAAATCCCGATTGACAGACATTCTACAAAATACCTGATGAGTGCTTCTCAAAATTGTCAAGGTCATTTTTTTTTTTTTTAAAAAAAGGAAAGTCTGAAAAGCTGTCACAGCCAAGAGAAGCCTAAGAAGACACGGCAACTACATGTTCCTGTGAGGTATCCTGGCACAGAAAGATGGCGTTAGGCAAAAACAAGGACATCTGAATAAAGTATGAACTTTAGCTAACAATACTGAATCAACATGGGCTCATTAATTCTAACAAATGTGCCGTACTCATGTAAGATGTTAATCACAGAGGAAACTGGCTGTGGGGAGTACTGGAACACTCTGTATTAATCTTTGCAATTTTCTGTAGCTATAAAACTGTTCTAAAATTAAAAGTTTATTACAAAAAAAAAAAACAACCTTGAATCCAGAATACATATAAAAAAACAACAACACACATATCCCACAAAAGCTAACCAATACCAAAAAGCTGTTAAGATATGTATTTTTTTTTCTTCTGTGCCTTCTATACACTAAATTTTATACTCACCAGTGATTGAGTCTAGAAAACAGGGAATCTGTGAAAATGTATACCTTCTAAGAAGGCAGGGACATAACTGAGTCATAGTCATGACTTACGCAACTCAGGGGTAAGTTCCAAACCTGGAGGGATCAAATGAAAGCTTGAGGAATTTGCCATATTGTTTTTCTGTTTGTTTGTTTGTTTTGTATTTTTCTGAAGCTGGAAACGGGGAGAGACAGTCAGACAGACTCCCGCATGCGCCCGACCGGGATCCACCCGGCACGCCCACCAGGGGCGACGCTCTGCCCACCAAGGGGAGATGCTCTGCCCCTCCAGGGCGTCGCTCTGCCATGACCAGAGCCACTCTAGCGCCTGGGGCAGAGGCCAAGGAGCCATCCCCAGCGCCCAGGCCATCTTTGCTCCAATGGAACCTTGGCTGCGGGAGGGGAAGAGAGAGACAGAGAGGAAGGAGGGGGGGTGGAGAAGCAAATGGGCGCTTCTCCTATGTGCCCTGGCCGGGAATTGAACTCCGGGTCCCCCGCATGCCAGGCCGACGCTCTACCGCTGAGCCAACTGGCCAGGGCCCATGTTGTTTTTTATTCTTTGCTTTTTCCTATTGAATTTATTGAGGGTGACATTGGTTAATAAAATTATATAAATTTTAGGTGTATAATTCTATAATACATTATCTGTATACAGTGGTACCTTGAGATACGAACAGACCAACATACGAATTTTTTTGATAGGAGCTGTGACTCGGTCCATATTTTTGTTTGAGATCCGAGCGAAATTCTGAGATACAAGTCGTGATTCGGGAAGCTGCTGCCAGTTGGCGCGTTGGCGCATGGGTCCAGTATCGGCAGTTTGATATATGAGTTGAATGACTTACGAGCTCGGTTACAGAATGAATTAAATTTGTATCTCAAGGTACCACTGTATTGTATTGTGTATTCACCACCCCAAGTCAAAGTCTGACTTGAGGTTATATTAATATAAGAAAAATAGACTTTAAGGATCAAAAGGAAGATAACATAATGATTCAGTTTGCCAGAGAAATATGTAAGAATTCTAAATTTGTAGTCATCTTATAACATATATCAACATAAAGAGAAAGGGAAATAAATTATTGGAAGGACGAAAAGAACTAGGCAAATACATAGTCACACTGAAAGATTAAAACACCAATCTCTAAGTCATTCATAGAAAAGGAGAGCCAAAAATATTCCCTAAAGATACAGTATATTTGGCCTTGACCAGCTGGCCCAGTGGTAGAGCATCGGCCTGGCGTGTGAAAGTCCTGGGTTCGATTTCCGGCCAAGGCACACAGGAGAAGCGTTCATCTGCTTCTCCACCCCTCTCCCTCTCCTTCCTCTTAATCTCTCTCTTCCCCTCCCATGGCCAAAGATCCATTGGAGCAAAGTTGACCCAGGCGCTAAGGATGGCTCCATGGCCTCCACCTCAGGCGCTAGAATGGCTCTGGTTGCAATGGAGCAATACTCCAGATGGTCAGAGCATTGCTCCCTGGTGGGCATGCTGGGTGGATCCCTATCAGGTGCATGCGGGAGTCTGTCTCTCTGCCAATCTGCTTCTCACTTCAGAAAAAAAACAAAAATAAATAAATAATAAAAAAGATACAGTATAATTAAACAACATGGCATTTTGGAAAAGACAATTCATTGTTGTGAGATACTGCCCAAAGACTATAGGCACATGGTGTCTTTGGTACAGCAAACTAAATGCCAAGATTTATCGCAACAAAACTGCTCCCATACTTTTCCAAATGATCTTGCAGTTGGGGTGGGGAAGCACCTCCCCCTCCTCCCCTCACCACACACGCACCATTTGAACCACACACTGTTTAAACCAGACCCTTGTCTGTGGTCTAATCATGCTAACCTGTGTATATTTCTCTCCTCATCCTTTCAAAAGCATTGTTGCACATATGATGATGTACCTGTCTCCCACACTGGAATGCAATTTCTTACATATATTTGATGAAATGGTATCACAATGTTATAAAATAATTTTTATAATTATAACTGGTAAACAACATTTATTAAGCCCTTATTTATTTAGCACTGTGCTTAAATTTTCTCATCTGCAAAATAGAAATAATAATAGTTATTTTATTCTGAGACGTAAGTAGTGTAACGTCTTTAAAGCCGTAAGTAGTGTAACGTCTTTAAAGCTATTAGCACAATGCCTGAGACGATAAGATTTCAATCGAGTAGAATTACTATGAAATTATTCATAGTAATACTATGAATTCATAGCCAGCTCCCTATAATGAGGGGTTGGGGGAGGTTGCAGCTGGGAAAGTCTAGCCCAGAAGTGGTGTGAGCTGGTGTCCTGACACCCAGGATAAGGGGGACATGTACGAGATTGTGCTAAGGACTGAAGCATCTACAAGTTTGCATCACGATGGTGTTCAGGGCTGTTCTGAGGATATGCTAAGGCGGAAGCAAAAGCAGAGAACAGAGTTTGTAAGCTGACAGACCAGAGTGAGGGAAGGTTCTGTGCGTCGTTCTAAACAGCTGCCGAGACGGGGAGAGGGCTGGCATCTCCCTTCTACTGTGCACTCCTTGTACTCACAGGGAGAACAGATACTCCCCATCCTGGGTGCATCCTGGAGCACACCAACTGTGAAATAAAAGGGAAGGAGCTGCTCCGCGCCAATACAGACCCAGTGCTTCCAAACTGTTCTGCTTGACGCAAGCCCCTACCTCTGCTTCTTGTTGGAAGCCGGAAGAGCCGGCCGTCTGAGTTGACAAAAGAACTGGGGATAGAACGCCAGACATAAAGCCCTTTGTTTCTTGATTTCCCTTAAGGTCAGTGACACAAAGACAAAGGACAGAGTGACAGGAGCCATCCCATTATTCTCTTAGCTGCAAGAATAGTTACATTCAAACAGTAGCCGCAACCCCCTATTAGCCACTCTTCTTTGCTCGAACAGCCAGCCGTTTGACATTAACACTAAGCATTGTTTCTCCAACTCCAGGCACTGACTCTAGGTCTCCTGCATGGCATCCTGTATCTCAGCCAGAGGGCCACTTAGTGTCATTAGGAAGCCCAGCTGTGGCATTTCCTTCAAAGTGACGGGCAATGTCTTCCCTCACGTGCCATTCATTCAATGTGGGAAACTGTGTTTGTGTGCGGGTGTGCGTGTGCATGTGTGCATGCGTGTTGCCAAAGTGATTAGACCATAAAAAGACAAAACGGTTCATAGCCAGCCTTTAACTGCAGCCCCAATGCTCCATGTCCTTAACGGCTGACAGCTACTGCATTGGGGGGGAGTAAGGGACTGAACACGGGGCTGTTGAAAACAGTGGCGGTGATGAACTGTATATTAAACCTCTATAGACTACCAATTGCTTAAAGCATTATCTGTTATCACTTGTTGGAGGGATTCTGAAAGAGTCTGTATAAATGAGCCAATACCAGAGCTTTTGCATTAATGGCTCTTTGACCTACTGAATTCAGTCCAGGTTTCTCAGTGTTTGGTTGTGAACACCCTGGGTGCTCTGTGGCTCCTTGCCCACCTGCTGCGGTAGCTTATGCACCCTTGGTGCTATCCCCGGTGAGCTAACCTGCTCCCCGTAGGCACCCTCTATATTCTGACTCAGTGCAGTAGTATAGCAGGGTGAAGACTGACTCCCTCCTTTACATCCCAGCTCCTCTACTCGCTGGCCTGGGACCTTGAGAGAGTGCAATTACTTACCCTCTCTGCGCCCCATTAGGTCAGTTACATCCACAAAATATCACAAAACTACTTCACTCGTAGAGTTGTTTGGAGGGTAAAATGAGCTAATATAGGTAGAAAGGTTAGAACAATGCCAGACAGATAATAAATGCCCTACGGATGTTTGTTGTTGCTGTTGCTGTTGTTCATTATTATATCAGCCTCTGTAACGACTTCTTCATCCTTACCCACCCAAACCCGCGCATCCCTTACGCGTATGCAAAGTGCCTCTGCTCCGTCCTTCTGCCCTGATCCCATTTCCGAGATGAGTGATGCGCTTTCCTGCCTTAAAACCTTAGACTTTAGGCCCTGGCTGGTAGAGCATCGGCCTGGCGTGCAGAAGTCCCGGGTTCGATTCCCAGCCAGGGCACACAGGGGAAGCGCCCATCTGCTTCTCCATCCCTCCCCCTCTCCTTCCTTTCTGTCTCTCTCTTCCTCTCCCGCAGCCAAGGCTCCATTGGAGCAAAAGATGGCCAGGGCACTGGGGATGGCTTCTTGGCCTCTGCCCCAGGCACTGAAGTGGCTCTGGTCTCAGCAGAGCGATGCCCCGGAGGGGCAGAGCATTGCCCCCTGGTGGGCAGAGCGTTGCCCCTGGTGGGCATGCCGGGTGGATCCCGGTCGGGCGCATGCGGGAGTCTGACTGTATCTCCCCGTTTCTAGCTTCAGAAAAATACAAAACAAAAAAACAACAAAAAAAAAAACCTTAGACTTTACTTTAGCACCAAATTACAAGGAGTACATGGATGCCACTCTTGAGATTGTTTGGGGAAAGCATTTTATTTTGAACATGCTTTTTTTAAACGTTCCTACAGATGTGTATTATATGCTCCTTGTGGTGCGGCGGGAAGCCCTGCCAGTCAGGGGCGCTGCACAGACCAGGGGCACCTGCGTCACTGGCGACCTCGTCAGAAACACGGACACTCCAGCCCCTGCCCAGACCCACTGCACCAGACCCCGCGCTCAACAAAGACCTCGGCCCACCGCACACCGAGGCACTGGGGCAAAGCTTTCCAACTGGGCCAAGATGAACCCGATTCGGCTCTGTGGTTGAGGGGAAAGCAAGGTCTAAGTCAGGGGTCCCCAAACTTTTTACGCAGGGGGCCAGTTCACTGTCCCTCAGACCGTTGGAGGGCCGGACTACAAAAAAAAAACTATGATCAAATCCCTATGCACACTGCACATATCTTATTTTAAAGTAAAAAAACAAAACAGGAACAAATACAATATTTAAAATAAAGAACAAGTAAATTTAAATCAACAAACTGACCAGTATTTCAATGGGAGGCATCCTGTGCTCCTCTCACTGACCACCAATGAAATAGGTGCCCCTTCCAGAAGTGAGGTGGGGGCCGGATAAATGGCCTCAGGGGGCCGCATGTTGCCCGCAGGCCCTAGTTTGGGGACCCCTGATCTAAGTCTTCACAGAAAGCTCTATGATATTAAAGAACTTCTTTTAATATATAACAAAGCTGACACATGAACTCGTGTCTCGGAACCCAAACTCTTCACTGTTGAATCTATGGAATCTTGACTAAATGTCATTGCTTACCTATCGTAACAGTAAGATGTTTATGATGTTGATGTCAAGACGGGGCTCAAGTCCCAAGTTCTCCACATATTAGTATGAATAGAGGAAACCCATAGTTGTAGGGGTTTCCACATGCTTAAAGATGCATGGAGAGTTATTTTGATCATTCTAGTGACTGTTGTAGATTTGGCTCACAGGGGGAAAGGCCTTAGAAAGCAAGCTGGAGAAAGGTTGAAGGATGTATCAACCCACTGCCTCTCTCCAAGGGTATAAATGCATTTACTATTAAAGGGTTGGGCAAATATTTATTTTCAAGTACAAAAGAAGCGAATTTCTTTTAAGGGTATTTTGTTTAAGGAAAAATATTTATTTAATTTACTGTTTATTAACACTAATTTTAATTTCCTGCTTGTTTTTGATGTCTTAGATTCTCTTCTGATTTTTAAAAGTGCCGCTGAGCTCTACAGATTTAGATAATGTTTGATCCTTACATCCTGTGTCCTGCTATTTTTGCTACGCTTTTGAAGTTGGCTCTGCTAGGAGGAAGACCAAAGGAATGACTGACGGTTTCCTAATTTTAATGCTCAGAATGAACTATCTAGCACGTGAGGGCACAGAAACGTAAAAAAAAAGCCGGCAAAGAACATACTTTTCTCCCATGTGGAGTCCATTGGCTAAATGAAAGTGTTTGTCTTAATCCAGGGGGTAGTCTTAGTTTAGGGGGTGACAGGAAGGAGGTTTGGGAGGCATTTTCAAGGTAGGTATACTTGTCTGATATAAAAGAATTACATTTTATTTTAAACCTATATGTGACCATGGTAATCATGCAGACCTACCCTCTCATTTCTCTAATAAGGGAAAGGAGGCCAAGAGAGTTTACCAAGGTCATGGGCTAAACTGACTCAGCAGTACCTGCACAGCTGGCACACGGGTGAACTTGAGCAACAGCTGGCAGGGTTCTCTCCGGGATCATTCAAGAATCTGGCGGTCCTTCATGAAATCCCCCAATGGGAAGAGAACTGATTTCTCTTCATTCCATCACTGTTATTGCTGAGACCCTGTTTGTAAAAGGTTCTGGGGTCTCTTGAAACCATCAAATGTGCTGCAGCAGAGCCAAATTGAGACATGGGAATCTCCCTGGTGCCGGAGGCCCAGACCAAGGGTAAAGCCTTGGTCTGGGCCCCAGGTCTGTGCTGAGCCAGGCCCCAAACTCTCCTCTCCTCCCAGGTTGAGGAGCAATGCCCCCTCTCTTATGCCCCTTGTCTTCTCCCCTTTATATTGCCCAACCCCACACCCAGCAGAGACGGCCCCACAAGTTTAGATTTTCAGAAATAGGTAGGATGATTAGCGTTCATCAGCTTCTCTCCGGTATTCTGAAAGAGCCCGTGAGGTAGGAAAATTAAGGGCCTGGCAACTTCCCCAAAACAGAAGTGGGAAAGTGCAGGAAGCATCACACACACAGCTCTAATTTGGCATGACTCTCTACAGCAGAAAAAGTAAAACCCAATTAATACGTCAAGCAACGATCACACCACCTGGACTTATACATTTCCCATTTCAACTCCACCTGAATGTTAAGCTAAAATGTGATAAATGCTAAGCATATTCAGGACACCCCACGTCTCCAGAAGATAGGTGGTGGAAAAGTTTGAGAAGCACTGAAGTAGGCCAGTATCCTACTTTGCAGGTGAGGGAAATGAGGCCCAGCTCTGCCCTCTGGGGCGACACACATCATTCATGGCAGATCCAGGTCACAGGTGAGTGAGTGGAGGCCTCAGAGTCTGTGGTGAGCTTGGGGAAACTACACCATCTACTTCAGTCTATCAAGGAGGTCCCTGGAACGCAGAGAGCTGAACATAAGGGACCTCCCACGTGGTTGGCTTAGTCCTTATAGACACATCACCTGTCCCACCAATTGCAACGGCACAAGGCACCAGGCCTGAGAGGTGCTGTAGTTAGAACTGACTACAGGATTTCCCTGTGGATAAGACACTCCCATGTATAAGATGCACCATAATTTTGGGGCCCGAAATCTGAAAAAAAAAAAGTCTTACATAAAGTTATTGAACTCAAGTTTTATTCATCATAAAATTCATACAACTCCTCATCACTGTCAGAACTCCCATCCATTCACTTGTCCTCATCTGCGTCTCATGATGAATCACTGTCTTCATATATTGCCTCGTCCTTAGTTCCATCAATGGCATTGGAAGTGCCACAACCACTGTATAAGACACACCCAGTTTTAGACCCCCAATTTTTTGAAAAATGGTGCATCTTATACATGGGAAAATATGGTACTCACCTTCGCCTTAGCCACCAGGACAATCCTTTTTAATCACTACCTCGGTCATCACTGGGTTTCCAAGCCATCCACTTAATCCATTCACACTAGGATGTTTTCCTCAAAGGGTCCTGTACATCCATAACCTACCACAAATTCCCGCTCCTTCCCAAGCTCCCACATCTTTCCATCACGATCTCTGGAAATACTCCAACTGACATCACCCAAATCCTCTGCTTCCTCAACCTCTTCTTTGAGATTTCCTTCACTCTAGAACTGACCACTCTCAGAAGACTGTGTTTTTGGGACCCCTTCAAGTGGTGGCTACCTTCCCAATGCAATTGGCACAGCACCTGGGGGCGGGCTAGGGACTGTCATCAATGTGTATTGCTGAATTGTTTCTCCTCCCTTTCCCCACGACCCACAGGGACATCTCTTTCAGTGCACATGTCATCAGACCATATAATCCACTGCCCTTCTGCTCTGTTTTGAAAATTTGTGCTTTCCCAAAAATCATGAAACCCTAATGATTGATGTGATAGTGTTAGGAGGTGGGGCCTTTGGGAGGTGCTTAGGTCATGATGATGGAGCCCTCATGAATGGGATTAATGTCTTTACAAGAAAGATCTTACAGAGCTTGCTAGCCCCTTCTACCAGGTGACAGAGCAAAAAACCTGCAGTCTAAAACCCTGAAGAGGGACCCAACCCAAACCCAACCATGTTATCACCCTGATCTTTGAATTCTAGACTCTAGAACTGTGAGGAATATATTTCTGTTGTTTATATGCCACCCAGTGTGCATTATTTTGTTGTAGCAGCCCAAATGGACTAAGATACCTTTTTTGTTGTTTTTTTCCTGACTCCTGGTCAGTCCTTTCAATGGAAGATTTATAAAGTGGCACGTCACCATAATTATTATTATTATTTTTTGTATTTTTCTGAAGTTGGAAATGGGGAGGCAGTCAGACAGACTCCCGCATGCGCCCGACCAGGATCCACCTGGCACGCCCACCAGGGGGCGATGCTCTGCCCATCTGGGGTGTTGCTCTTGCAACCAGAGCTATTCTAGTACCCAAGGCAGAGGCCATAGAGCCATCCTCAGCGACCGGGCCAACTTTGCTTCAATGGAGCCTTGGCTGAGGGAGGGGAAGAGAGAGACAGAGAGGAAAGAGAAGGGAAAGGGTGGAGAAGCAGATGGGCACCTCTCCTGTGTGCCCTGGCCGGGAATCAAACTCGGGACTCCTGCATGCCAGGCCGACACTCTACCACTGAGCAAACTTGCCAGAGCTATTATTTTGATTCTTATTATTATTCTTATAATTTTTGTATTTCATCAGAATAACAGAAATCTACAAAATGGGTGTGGGGGGGAGGAAAGAGAGTAAAAGACAGCAGAAGAGAGAGAAAGAGAGATTGAGTGGGCAAGGAGAATGGAGGATAAATAAGAAGTACTGCAACTGGCAGAACAGAGAAGGCTAAGTACAGTTTGAGCTGGTGGCAGGGGTACAAAACCCAAAAGAAGCAAGATGACTCCTGCCACCACTCCATCCAACCCTGTGGTACGCACTGATTTAGTGCAGTGGGTACTTCTGAAGTCTGGGAAGCCAGATGGGGAAGACAGTAAACCTGGTTGAGAGCATGGTCAGAGCAGGAAGAAATCTGGATCTCCCCATTTTTCCTACAAAGCCACGTGATTTGTCCTTTCCCTTTATGAGGGAAGACTGGATGTTTATTCTCTCAAGATCTTAAGTGAAAAAGGGCTACCTTGAGAATAGGAGGCACACGGAAGGCTAGAGATGATATTCCAACAATAAAAACAAGAGACTAAGTGGCAATTTGCCTGTGAAATAGAGAGCCCCCAGTTCACTTTTCCTATTCCAACCCTGGAAGTCGGCTTTCTATAACATTCGCAAACAAGAGATTGAAGTATTCCTCTCTGGAGAAACTAGTCAGATCAACGTTAAAAATCTCCAGGACCTATAGCCATTGACCTCCGGTGGCCCCACAAGTAAATGACCAGGTTTCTGCCTGAATGGAGTGCATCAATGGCAAATGCTACTGCTCCGCCACCACCACCATCACCCCAAAACACACAGAGTGAGTTTCCAAATACCAGTTTAATGTATGTATATATTGCTAAGAACCAGAAATGACCAGGCATTGGAGAAAACATTAAATGTGGAGATCAGAGATAATATTAAAAAAAAACAGAAAGAAAAACAAACAAGACAAAATAGATAATGTTATGGGTAGAGGAAAACGGAAGAAGAATTAGTTAATATCAACAAGGGATAAAAAGGAAAAATATTGCTTCCATTATATTGCAAGTGGATGCAATAAAACAAAGATTCTGAAGAAAAAGAAATATTAGAAATAAAAATTATGATAGTATAATTAAAAGTGCAGCAGGCATACTTAAAGGTAACTTAAAGAAGCAGAACATAAATAAAAATATAATCTCTTGTGAGGCGCCGTGGCTTAGTTGGTTAAAGCGCCTGTCTAGTAAAAATATAATCTCTTTAATCAGATTTGGAGAAAATCATTAGATTTATCTAGTATCTCTATGTCTGTTAAGCCTGACCAGGCGGTGGCACAGAGGATAGAGCGTCGGACTGGGATGCGGAAGACCCAGGTTTGAGACCCCAAGGTTGCCAGCTTGAGCGTGGGCTCATCTGGTTTGAGCAAAAGCTCACCAGCTTGAGCCCAATGTCGCTGGCTCAAGCAAGGGGTTACTCGGTCTGCTGAAGGCCCGTGGTCAAGGCCCATATGAGAAAGCAATCAATGAACAACTAAGGTGTTGCAACACGCAATGAAAAACTAATGATTGGATTGATGCTTCTCATCTCTTCGTTCCTGTCTGTCTGTCCCTATTTATCCCTCTCTTTCTGTAAAAAAAAAAAAAAAAAAAAAGAATATGGTAGTGAATGCATACATACAATAAAAACACAAACACACATGTGGCACACAGTAAACTGAAGACCAAACTCTGGATAATAGTTACATTAGAAAAATTATTAATTCATTAATTAATTATGCTACTGATTATATTTACATCTTAAAAGCCAATTTTATAAGAATTTTTTCTTCTTCTTCTCCAGTAAAAGTATACTTATCTACCAGTGTGCTAACGCACATAATGCTTCGTAAACTGGTAAACTGTAAACTGTGTTCTTCATATTGCCATGTTGATGGTAGAATGGTTATAGTAATGGATTTGAAATCTAAAAGGGTTTTTCAATTTCCCTTTATACATATCTAATTGAAACAAAAGGGTTTAACCAATCAAATAGTAACAATTCTATAGCTCTGTGTGGTATACTTTGAAGTAAATATATAAATGAAACATTATTTTTATGTCAGAATTCAATATTCTTGTATCTGCTTGTCCCTGTTTAGAGAGTCATCTCAAAAGCAATTTGAACAGTAAAGTATTTATTTATAAGTGTGCTTTATTATTTTACTGTGATCCATTTTGCAGTTAGCTGCATTTAAAAAAAATATTGTGGGTGTTGCCATTTATTTAATAAAAGAGTTAACAGAACAATGGAGGAAGTTACAGAGAAGACAAATGAGGTATTGGTGAAGCAATTGCTCCCTTGTAGGTAAATCATTCAAGAATACAGCCAATGAACTGTGTGAAAGTTTGCTATTAATGCCTTTCTAGGCACTAAATTTGCAACTGGTATAAACATCCTATTTGTGGCATCTGATTGCTGGGGGCTCTATGAGCCATTTGAATGACAAACGGTAAATATATTACTTTCTGTCCTTCTGTTCTGCTCACGTGGTATTTGTCAGAAAAGTTTAATTGCTCCAGTGTTCTTTTAAATCACTTAAATGCTTGTTTGCTGTATTTTCCCTTGATATAAAAAAATGGCTGAAAGTAATTCATCTTGAAGTTGAGTAATAGCCATGACTTTGTGTTACAGGAACATAACTAGCTTGAAAAATGTTTTAAATGCTCCCTCAATTAAATTCAAATGGCAAATGGAGAATTTTTATTGGTGTGGGGCGAACATGTTCTACTAATATAATTTCTCACACTCTGTTCTCGGATTTATTTTCTCCTAAGAATATCATCAGTTAGTTCAATTCTGAGATTCTTAAAAGTTCAGAGAGCATTCTCAAACCAAAGGTTTTTCTGAGAATCAACTCTTCCTCGGTGAACATGACAGATACTGAGTAAAGTCCCGGAGGGCAGGGAAGCCAGCTGAATCATCGTGGCATCGTCTTCTGGTTGGGGACCATCGTGGAGACTTAATGAGTCCCAATGAAATGACTAAGACTAGTTTTCTTGAAACACACAGCATGTGGCAGCAGCTCACTGAGGGTCAGAATGCTCATCAGAGATGTGCTCATTGACGTGAATTCTGCCTACACAGGCTGTCACTGCTCGTCATCTCCTACAGGATTTTTCTTCTCAAATCATCCTCTATCTACGATTGTGTCAACAAATTACCATTATCACATTTTTTTTTTTCTATCTAGAGTCTACCTTTTCCAGGGCTGTTGTGAGAACTAAGCTTATTCATTTACCTATGATTCACTAATTTAAAATTATATATTCTTGATTGCCTACTCTCTGCCAGGCAGTGTTCTAGGAGCTCAGGATATAGCAGTAAACAAAGCCCCCAACCTATTCTGGCGCTTACACTGACTGACTTGTTCTGAATAAAAGTACAAATGGGCTAAATTTACATATATCTAGGTATTTAACAGCTATACATCAAGTTAACAAATGCCTGAACAACAGGCATTTTTATCTTTCTACCTTAAAATATATGCCTTTATGATATACAGGTTCATATTTAGAATTGTCAAACTCCTTAAAATTCCCCACTAGAACATGGTATTGTGAAGAGGAGAGCCAGCCCCCAGCCTCTGGCTCCCAACAGAGCTTCCCTTCCCCCACCCACCTCCCTCCTTCCTTCTTCCCCTGCAAAACTCTTCCTGCAGCCAGTGTGGAATCCTCTGGGAACTGTCTAAGCCTGTCCAAGCAAAGTCTACATTTTCTGAAAATAACTCTTAAGCATAGAGGTACACACCCAAAAAGAAGCTCGTGTAGGCCCTGGACGCAAGCTCAGGGTCACTTAAGGGAGGAATTCCAAGGTCCTTAGTACTCGGAATGGTCTAGAAAAGGGTCAAATTCTCTGGGTGAGGAGATCCTTCCTTTCCCCCACCAAGGATCAGCATTTCAGACCTCCTCCTGTAACTCCAGTACTTAGAGCCTGACCGTGTCAACTGTGAGGGCAAACAAATTAATAAAGAGTGTCTCCTGCCCTAGCAGTCCCTCCTTACCAGTTTTGTAGACCTGGCCTTCCCTGCCAGTGAAAACATTGGAGCCTTGCTTTCCTTTATTTTCTTTTTTCTAATTTTTTTTTTAAGATTTTTATTCATTTTAGAGAGGAGAGAGAGAGAAGAGGGGAGGAACAGGAAGCATCAACTCCCATATGTGCCTTGACCAGGAAAGCCCAGGGTTTCGAACCAGCGACCTCAGTGTTCTAGGTCAATGCCTTATCCACTGCGTCACTACAGGCCAGGCTCTTTTTTCTAATTTCTTAAGGTAAAAATTTAGGTTGTTGATTTAAGATTTTCTTTTGTAATATAATCTGTCATGGCTAGAACTAGCCCCCCCCCAAATCCATATATTGTAGTTCTAACCCCCATTATCTTAGGCGATCTCATGTGGACATAAGGTGTTTGCAGTTAGTTGTAATGAGTTAAGTTAGAATGAGATCAATCTGGAGTTAGGGTGGGTCCCTAATCCAATATCATGGATTGTAAAAGGGGAAATTTGAACACACACACACACACACACACACACATGCCTACAAGAAAAATGTCACAGGAACACAAAGACAACCATCTAGAAAACCAAGAGAATCCTGCAATAGATGCTTCCACGCAGCCCTTACAAGGAACCACCTTGCCAACACCATGCTATGCTTCTAGCCTTCAGAGCAGCGAGACAATAAATTTCTGTTGGTTAACCAATTTGCTTTGTGGTACTTTGTTATGGTAACCCTAGCAACAACCTAGAACATTTTTAATGCTATTGGTTTCCCTTGAAAGTACTGTATTAGCTGTATCTCCCCAATTTTGCTACTTGCTACTTTCGTTTTTGTTCCATCAGAATATTTTCTGACCCCTTGAGAATTTCCGCTTTGATCCTAGAGTTATTTAGAAATATATCGCTTAATATCCAAATATTAGATTTTCATTTCACTTTCTGTTATTTAATGATTAGTTCTATTAAAGTTAGAGAACAAATTTATAAGGTTTCAACTCTTCATATTTTTAAAGATTTGTTTTAAGATGCAAGATATGATGTAACTCTTGGTAAGTGTTCCATTTGAACTTGAAAAGAGTGTGTAAAATTTTTTTACTTTTCTTTTGAGTGGAGTTGTCCTATAAATCTCAATTAAATCCAATATTGTTAATGCTGTGTCTTTTACCTCCTTGATGATTTTCTCTCTGCTTTTTTCTATTGATTATTTAGAAAAAATTGTGGACACCTCCAACTCTAATTGTGGATCTGATCTGTCCATTTTGTCTTCCAGTTCTAAAAGTTTTTACTTCACATATTGTGAATTATTCTTATAAGGTGCATACACATTAAGAAATGTTACATCTTTCTGGTGAAGTGACTCTTCTGTCATTATTTTATATACCTCTTTACTGCTGTGACTTTCTGCTCTGAAGTTGACATTGTCTGATATAAATACAGCTATTCCAGCTTTCTTATTATTAGCATATACATGGTATATCTCTTCCTTCCTCTTACTTTTAACCCCTTCATGTTTGAGGTGGCTTTCTTATAGACAGCATAGTTTTGGAAAAGATTCAAATGTCAGTATAATTGTTCAGTTCCTACTATGCACCAGACACTTTCTAGATGCAGGTTAGAACAGAGGCCAATCAAATCAGCAGATGATTAAATCAAAAGCCAATCAGATCAGGGCTTGATTAGATTGGAAGTCAAGCAAATAAGCAGCTGATTAGGTCAGAGGCCATTTAAATCAGCCAGTGATTAGATCAGAGACCAAATCAAATCAGTCATTGATTAGGTCAGAGGCCAATCAAATCAATGGGTGATTAGGATACAATACAGGATAATTAACAAATATAATTTTAGTCTAAGCATGTCCTGAACAGTATTTGTGTTCTGTATTTCATCCAGCAAGACTATTCTAAGGAGAACTTTTATTATGCACTGTATTCCCAAGAGATACCCTGTTTCTCCACTTTAGATAGAGCCACATAACTACTCCTACAAATGTATTCCTTAAGGGGAATGATCATATATGAATAATTTCTGAGTCTTCAGTTAGTACTTGTCAGGAAACTTTTTTATAGATAGAAGTATTCAACAAATAGACGTTGAATACATTTCCTAAAGTCAAGACAGGTTTAACCTTATTTATATATTGTGGTAAAATTTAATTACAAGAATGTTTAGATCAGCATGATCACATATTAGAAGTGGACACAAAAATAAAAAATAGAAATTATAATAAAAGGAAAGGATGATAGCAATAACAAATTTGGAATACTGAATATAGAAACCTGAATCATGAAGACATGTGCTACCTGTAGGGAACAGAGAAACCACAGGTTCAACCACAACCTCCTCTGAGTATCTTGCCTGCTTTCTAACCTAGAAATACTACTACCTGTGAGTAGCGAATATTTCAACATCTCCTCCTTCCCCTACTTCCAGAGATGCAGGCTCAGTCTGTCCAGGTTCAAGGACAAGACTGACCTAGGAAGAAACCTCAAAAGCCTGATTCCATCTTCTGGTGACTTAGCTTCACCTCAGAGAGCTGCTACCCTAGTTCTGGACATTGTATCCAGCTTTGATGTCATGGCAGACACTCATGGGGCTTTAAGTGAGACACTTGGATTTGTTCTCAGCAGTCCTGGTAAGGACTGGATTCTGTCTGGAACCCCATGAGTAGCCCACATGGCCAGGTTTCAGTTGTAACTGAACATCATCATGTTGCCTTCTTCTGCATTCTCTATTTTCTTATACAGGTTATTGGTCACAATATTTTGTTACCTCCTTTAGATATTACTCTTTTAGTATACAATGAAGTTGCTCCATCTGAATTCTTTAGACCCCTTTTACCATTTTTGTGCACATACACCCCCCTTTAATTCCCTTTCCAAAAGGACAGTCCTCAGGCTTTTGCACCCCATCTGCCCACACCAAGAAAAGCCAGTGGTGTCTAGAACCCTACATTGCCCTTAGGGGGGCAGCCTACTAGGTGCAAGAATATGTTAACCTAACCACCCTTTCCTTGGCATTTTCTTGTGGCATAGCTCTTTGCAGCATAGCTTACACTCCAGAATTCCATTGCTGGATCATGTATTTACCATAACACACCTGAATTTTATCATTCTTCCCTTTTAAATTGCCAAGACATTTGGGGGGTGGGGAAAGGCAAAAGAGTTCATCGTCCTTCCAGTGTTCTTGATTCTCAAAGAATTGTAACATCTCATTTTTCACAAATAGTTATCCTCTACGGCAGTGAAATCAGAGACGGTGGGATTAGAGAAGTGGTGATTGTCTCTGATGAGAAGCTAGAAAGGGGGGATGTAAAAAGAGAGACTTGATCAAGGTCATCATGGGAGGGGGTGACAAAGGCAACAAGGAAAAGCACCTGAAAGCTGTGTGACAATGCAGCTAAGCAGAACTTCTCTCTGAAAGGAATGTCATTTGTGCAGTGTCATTTCTCTATAAATCTCCCCGAAAGAAACAGGACTGTTTCCTCCTTTGTGTCCCCAACCACTGCTGAAGCTAATGGGAGCAACTGATTGCAAGTGACAGTTTCCAGTGCTAACCTATGTAGGTAGAGCACAGAGCGCATTCCGAGCAGCTGTGGCTGATGCACAGCTGTGAGAACACTCCAGCACCTGAAACCCTCCGAGGCACACCTAGGAGGGAGCTCACCCGCTGTAAGGAAGTAACTCCAGCGCCAACCAGGCAGCTCCCTGACCTTTTCAGCCATTGGCTGTGAAGGACACGCTGTAACACCCTATAGGCTGAACCTGTGTATATAAGCTAGCTTACTTCCTGAATAAATCGGATCTGCGTCACTGAACCTGGTCCCCGGAGTTAGGTCTCTGCGTCTCCGTCGTCCTCACACCGAGTGGGCCTTGTCCACAACTGGCACCTGGACAGGGATCAAACCGGCATCCGAGGGACGGGTGAGTGACCCTCTGCAATGGGAAACCTTCTCCCTCACTCCCAAGCCCCGCAAGCTCGAACCCTCTATGCCCTATTGCAGAGTAGGCGAGTTAAAGTTAGTGAAAAGTGTCTTTCTACCTACTGGGGAATCCTCTCAGGTTTCAACCCTTGGCTCCGGGATGCGCCTCTTTGGGACCCCGATACTTGGGCCCGAGCTTTCCGGTGCGTCCTTTTGGCCGAAGTACATGAAGGACAAACCTTCCCTCTCGGCCTCATTCCTGCCCCGTTAGCGATACATGCCTGCCTGACCAGTGCTCCTGCTGGGGACCCTCCACAGGTGCCAAAAATATTATAGGCTACCCTCTCTCTGGGGAGCCCTTACCTTCCTATCTTCTCCCCTCCACTGAGGAGAAAAGTAGTTTAGCCTCCGAGTTTGACAAAATCGCGGCTGAACACACAGAAACGAAACCAACTGAATTGCTAACTGTGCCAGCAGCTCCGCTGCCCAAAAAAGTAGAAGCCGCCACTTCCGCAGTCCCTGTTGGGGTTCAAGGCCCCGCCCCAATTCCTCAGACTATAAACCTATTCCATGTTCCTGCAGTAGACCCATGGGCCAGCCTATATGCCCCCATGTGTCTTTTTTTCTTTTCTCCCTTCGTTTGTCTGTCTTGTCTATTTTTCTGTATCTCTCACTCTCTCTCTCTCCTTCCCCTCTCTCTGAAATGATACTGGAAGGGCCCAGCCACAGCTCAGTGGCAGGGATCACACCCTCTTCTGATGCAAGGGAGAGGTTATGCTTGTGTTTTTCACCCCTTTGGATCCCAGGAACCTCCCAACCTGCTTGACAGGGTTTCTTGGGCACCCACTAAGTGGTTCAGTCTTCACCCATCCAAAGCCACAGCCCTGGCCTCCTCCACACCAACTACGCCTGAGGGGAAGAGGTCCTCAACACTCCAGAAGAAGACCTCGTGGCCAGCGTGCATGCCCCATCACCTGGGAGGATGTGGAGGCTTTGGCAATGTGGGCCCAGAGAGTGGCCCCGATGGGCCCCCAGGCCCTGGTGCTCTCTTCTTGCTTGTGTGTGCTATAGTGACCGCTGACTCCCAGATGCAGTCAGACCCCCACATCTGGGCTGCTTTTCCCCATCCTGGCATTGCCCTGCCCGTAGAGACAACAACAGCAAGCTGTCATTCATCAAGTCCAATTGGCTCTAGTTAAAAGAGAAGGGGAAAATGTGGGTAGAGCAAAGAGCGCATTCCTAGCAGCTGTGGCTGATGCACAGCTGTGAGAACACTCCAGTACCTGAAACCCTCCTAGGCACACCCAGGAGGGAGCTCGCCCGCTGTAAGGAAGTAACTCAGTGCCAGCCAAGCAGCTCCCTGACCTTTTCAGCCATTGGCTGTGAAGGACACGCTGTAACACCCTAATAGCAGTGGTTTTCAACCTTTCTAATGTCGCGACCCCGCAATACAGTTCCTCATGTTGTGGTGACCCCAAACCAAAAAATAATTTTGGTGGCTACTTCATAACTGTAATTTTGCTACAGTTATGATTCGGAATGTAAATACCTGATATGCATTATGTATTTTTTGATGGCTTTAGGCGACCCCACCAGAGTCGTGACCCACAGGTTGAGAACCACCGCCCTATAGGCTGAACCTGTGTATATAAGCTAGCTCACTTCCTGAATAAATCAGATCTGCATCACTGAACCTGGTCCCTGGAGTCAGGTCTCTGCGTCTCTGTAGTGGACCTTGTCCACAAACCTAGGCATCCTGGGGGCCACACTGCCATATTTGTCTCCTAATCTCTAGCACCATTCTTTATTTCTAGTAAACCATTTTCATAGTGGTTGTCTAAATATATATATATGGTAAAACATAATAAACTATTATTGTTGCCATCAAAATATTATAGACTAAGGAGGGTAGGGGGGCTGGGTAAAAAAGGTGAAGGGATTAAGCAAAAAACAACAACAACAACAACAGAAAACAAACTCATAGACACAGAAAAAGTATGGTGATTACCAGAGGGAAAGGAGGGTGGGCAGTCAGGAGAGGGTAGAGGGGGGAGAAATGGAGATGGAGGGAGACTTGACTTGGGGGGGGGGAACATACAATACAACATACAGATAATGTATTATACACCTGAAATCTATATAATTTTATTAACCAATGTCACCCCAATAAATGCAATAAAATAAAATAACAATAAAAATACTCTTGAGACTTCCTCTTTGACCTCTGGATTATTTAGAAGTCTGTTTTTCCCAAGTGGTTGGAGATTTTCTCATTATCTTTTTTTTTTAATTGACATCTAGTTTGATTCCTCTGTGGTCAGACAATACACTGTATGGGAAAAAAAAATATTACAGTCAAAGGAAAGAATGGGAAGAATGAAACAGATTAAATAATTGGATCCAAAAGACATATAAAAACTGTAATGTTCTCCCTTTGGGCTTTCTCCCCTTTCTCTTTGTGGAATTAGACGCATCTACACTGTAAAAGGTATGTGGTACTGAAAAAGTTGTGGTGCACTGTGATAATCACTGAAGGATGATCATTTAACACTACTTCAATCACGATTTCAGTGTGTATTTGTTTGTAAGCATAATGAAAAGATTACTTTTTCACAGAGAAACTGCTTTCCTGGCCCACCCATGGTGAAGGGTACAAGTAGCTGTCCATCTCAGGATGCCTCTGGGCACAATGGGATGATTATATCGTGAAGGGGAGAACAGAGCAGGGCAAGAATGCATCCCCACTGATATTGGTAATGTGCTAAGAATGGCCCCAGGATCACAGGGAAAGAGAAGCAAGTGAGGCAGGCAGAAGATAACATCAAAAATGTGTCCATCCAAATGGATGAACTCACAGATATTACTGGGCTAATGCAGCAAACACAAGAATGTATCCTACGATTCCATTTAAGCAAATTACCAAAATGGACAACCTCAGCCTACTCTATTCAAAGTCAGGATAACAGTTGCCTTATTACAGACAGGTAAGGAACGGAAGTGATGAAATTTCTGTGCTGGCAATATTCTATTTCTTGATCTGGGTTCTGGTTACACGGATTGGTTCTGTTTATGAAATTTCAGCACATTACAGATTAACAGGTACTTTGTAAGTATAGCATTCTTCATTTTCAAAAGGGAAGCCTGCTGTTGACTAAGAGAAGTTCTTTTCCTCCTTCCCAAACATAAGAGGAGCATTATTTCTCATTTCTCAAATTTCAGAGTGTTATAGAGAACCATTATCCCAATGGTGGGCTTTCAGAGAGTTCAAGGTGGAGAAGCTCATGTTGAAGCTCTTGGGATTGCCTTCTGGAGAAACAGCCCACCAGTACCTCTAACTCCCTTTGTCTCTTCTGCAAGTCGTAACACCTTATTAGTTGAGAAAACACTGGGGCAGAACTTATTGCTCCGGAAGGCGAGACCACTGGAGAATCACCACTTCTGATGATCCCTTCCTCTTACTAATGGATTTTTTTCTCGATCACCCTTGTGCACATTAGAGTGGTGAGAACCAGGACTAGTTCTAACATATTTCATCACACCTGAGATGCGCTTCTTCTCGCGTATGAACATGCACATCAAGAGAGTTCTGGCCCTGGCCGGTTGGCTCAGCGGTAGAGCGTCGGCCTGGCGTGCGGGGGACCCGGGTTCAATTCCCGGCCAGGGCACAGAGGAGAAGCACCCATCTGCTTCTCCACCCCCACCCTCTCCTTCCTCTCTGTCTCTCTCTTCCCCTCCCGCAGCCAAGGCTTCATTGGAGTAAAGATGGCCCGGGCGCTGGGGATGGCTCCTTGGCCTCTGCCCCAGGCGCTAGAGTGGCTCTGGTCACGGCAGAGCGACGCCCCGGAGGGACAGAGCATCGCTTCCTGGTGGGCAGAGCGTCGCCCCTGGTGGGCGTGCCGGGTGGATCCTGGTCGGGCGCATGCGGGAGTCTGTCTGACTGTCTCTCCCCATTTCCAGCTTCAGGAAAAAATACAAAAAAAAAAAAAAAAAGAGAGAGTTCTGGATTTTTCTTGGCCCGAGCACTGCTAATATCTCATTCACTTTTATGCTTGGATTCAAATTCTTCCTTGTGTGTTTCTGACTCTTAACTCCAATTAGCTTCATAAGTAGAGTTTATATATCTAGATCCCGCTCTGTTTCCCAGTAACCTGGATGGAGTCTTTAATTTTCATGCTTTTCCCCCTGGCCACAGCCTTCCAGATCCTGCATAACTTTCTTCCTCTTACAACCTCGATATCACCTCTTGAATCGCTGCTTAGACTCTGCAGGAGACGCTTTGGGCTATTTTCTCAGTATGTCTCTGTACCAACCCCTTGGTCTGCCATCACAGAACACCACAAAATTTGATGGCTGAAACAACAGAAATTTATTTTCTCACACTTTTGGAAGTTCTAAGTCCAAGTTTAAGGTTCCATCAGACTTGGTTTTTGGCAAGGGATCTCTTCCTGGCTGGCAAGTGGCCACCTCCTGGCTGTGTCTTCACATGTATCATACTTTACTTCACGCAAGAGAGAGACAGGAAACTCTTGCACTTCTAATAAGAGATACCCGTCCTATCAGATTAGGGCTCCGCTCTTATGACCTCACTTAGCCTTAATTATGTCCCTAAACATCCTATCTCCAAATTTAGTCACACTGGGGCTTCAAATAATAAATTTTGGAAGACCACAATTTAGTACATAGCAGTAACATCTTTTTTTTTTTAATTGAACATTTTTTCAAGTCATATGATCCATTAAGTATGCCTTTTTTCTGCTTGTGGGAAAACATTTTGGAAGTTACAAGGCTGTTAGCCTTAGAGTCATTAATGGAATTTAAACTCAGCGTAATCTTAGGAATGTGTTTACAATAGTGTTATCAACTTCAAAACAATTGTATAGCAATGACTCTATCATTAGCTGCCAAACTTCACACAAATCCAACACTCTGTAGTTACAACCTCATGCATCTATGTCCAAGCCTGTGGCAGTAAAGTTTGGTTGCTCTTTGCTCCCCTTCCAACTGCGCACAGGGGCAAGGTCAGTGAAGACACTCTCAAGAGAGACAGTAATGCAAGGCTGGTACCGGCAGATGCCTAGGCGCTTGCTTTTGTCTGAAAACAACTGTACGAACCCCAGGGTTCCCTGTCTGATTTCAGGGAACACTATGCACCTGAAGTTGCACCAAAGTACAAAAGAGAGCTCCTTGCACTAGATGCCCCTAGCTCTGCTTATTAGGAGAATCTGGGTGGCCTGCAAGCCCAGCAGCTCAGAAATGCACCAAGAGTCCCCACCCCCTTGCTTATAAGCTGGCTGTGGACCAAGGTTCCTTGCACATGCTAGGCAGGCTTAGTCATCGTTCAGAATGAAGCAGAACTGAATCACTCTATTTTCTCTGAACAGTATATCCTAATGACTTAATAACAATTTCCTTTTTCTTTTTTTACTTTTTTGACTCTGTAGACTTCTGCTTTTATGCCTTTAATATATACTGAATTCTAGAAATTTTTAGAACTTTCTAGAACTATAGAAAGGAGAGCAAGTCAAACGTTGTCCAAAGTTCAGGCCCTTCTCCAGCTCCTTCATTACTTTTAGCTGAGTCATGTCACAAGCACTATTACTTTGTAGTTAAGTCAATTCTTATTTAAATTAATTTAGCTTAAAGGGAAGTATTGTATCATTAATCTAAAAGGAAAAACCAGCATCCTATCTAAATGGATTAAACTAGCATTTAATCTAAATACATAAAACCATTATCCCATTGTCACATAGAAGATAATTGGAAAAATACACACAATAAAAAGCAAAAAAATGTTATTGAAGCCTAACTAAATCCAACAGCCTACAGGAGGCTTTGAACCAGTTGACCAACCTCACTTTGATTTAAAAAAAAAAGGAGAAAAGAAAGTGTTAGTATGATGTTTGCATCTAGCAGGCATCCTTCTCACTGCAATCAGAATGGCCAAGAGATGAAAATTTAAAAGACTCTATTCAACACAATGCTATTAATGCCATTCAAGTGCCTAAACTATAATGTTTCCAAGTTTTATGCATTACCTTAATCACTTACTAATTATGTGTATATGAGTGTCTTAACTGTAGAATGGGTTTTATGTTAAATGAGGTGACATAGCCTGACCTGTGGTGGCGCAGTGGATAAAGCCTCGACCTGGAAATGCTGAGGTCGCCGGTTCGAAACCCTGGGTTTGCCTGGTCAAGGCACATATGGGAGTTGATGCTTCCAGCTCCTCCCCCCTTCTCTTTCTCAGTCTCTCTCTCCTCTCTCTCCCTCTCTGTCTCTCTCCTCTCTAAAAATGAATAAATAAAATTAAAAAAAAAAAATGAGGTGACATATAGTGCAAAGGCTCTTTTCATGGACATAATTATCTCTATTATTCGTGTTGTTAGTGTCATAATCATTATCATATGGCTACTATCTTATTAAGTTTACAGACTTCATGTAAAATAGAGTAAGACTTGATGCAGTCAGTCAAACCACTCTAAGTTTAATGTTAACAAGCACTTATCACCTTGTATTTTCTAAAACACCTATACTGAAATGAGCGAATTGCATGAATTAGGGACCAAAGCTGGGAAGTGTTCAAATGTTTATCATGGTCCTATCCCTCTGGCCTCTGTTCAGTTATTGCTCATTTGCACATTGATGCTTCCCCTGCCATTCTGTCCACTTTAAGGTGGCACTTTGTTGACTGACACTGACCACTGTCTACTGACATGATACTCTGACATTGTCATTGGACACTGCCATTAGCATTTCACCCACTGCAAGCAACTCCTTACCATTTTCTAGACAATGGAGAAGGCAGGCAGCTCGCCTGTCCCCTAGGAGTATATCAGTCATGGAGACAGACAAGATACTTCACTGATTGAAGAAAAATGTTGCCTTAGTCCATTTGGGCTATTATAACAAAGTACCATAAAACTGGGATATCTTACAAAGAATGAAATTTTTTTCCATCAGTTCTGGAGGCTGAGAAGTCCAAGATCATGATGCCAATGGATTCAGTGATAAGTGGGAGCGTTCTTCTAGGTTCCTAGGCAGACATATCTTCACTGTGTTCTCACATGGTAGATGGGGAAAGGGATCTCTCTGGGGTCTGTTTTACAAGGACACTAATCCTACCCATGACAGCTCTGCCCTCATGCCTACTTGAGAAGTATCTTTAACAGTGATTGGCCAAGTTGTTTACTTGTGGTCCGAATGTTAGCATTTCTCCTAAATCTGTATGTTGAAATCCTAACATCACCTCAGGAGTTAAGATTTCAACATGTGGATTTTGAGGGGACACAGACATTCAGATCATAACAAATAGCTTGACCACTCACTATTTCAAAAAAAAAAATCTAAATTAACTTATAATTCTGCACAACATAATATCAATGCTCAAAGAGACAGGATAAGCCAGACAGTTGTCTGGCATCCTTGACTCCAAGTAAGGGTGACAATGCTAAAACTCCAAGCAGCTAAAACCATGCCCCAGTAAATACATAAGATGGGGGGATACTTGCATCTTGTCTAAAGTCCTGTTCATGCCTTCAAGTTTGTACCATTGGTTCAAAATAGTTATGTGCCATCTCTACAGAACAGGATTGTCTGTCCTTAAACCCCTGTCCCAAATACACAGCAAAACAGGGTAAAAGCAGAAGCAGAAGAAAAGTAATGTGTTCCACTGAGAATTCATAAAAAAGAAAACAATGTATTTTTTAAAGAAACTATCAAAGACTACCTCCTCTGTATTAAGGAACTAGGCATCAGGGGGATGTAAACACAGGTGAGGCTGGATCCCAGCCTCTGAGAATCTGGATGCTAACTGAGAAGCGTCTATTAATTAACTGCTAATCTAATGACGAGAGGTGGGTAAGATAAAGCTACAGGGATTTACACCAAATACATCACACAGTGTATATTTGTACATCTAATCTTGACACGTGAATGCCACAGATACCTTTGAAATTCTAATGAAAGCTATGATAACTCTTCCCAGAAATACAGACACCTGTACAAGAATACATGGATACAGCATTGAAGGCGAGGATCTCATTGGAGCCCAATTCCAAGCCTCTGCCTCAGTTTAAAAAGATGTATGTTTGGCCGCAGAGGTTTTCTGGAGCATGGAGGGGATATGAAACTCCTAGACACCTCTGACTCTCTACCAGTCAGGTGACCAGTGTCCCAGAGAAGTCCTCTGCAGGCTGGAGTTGGGGCTGTTGGTAACTAATCACACAGAAGCTGGGGGGTGGGGGGGGCGACACAGAGAGGATTAAAGGGATCTCAGAGGAGCTAGACAACCAGACACCCACATTCAAGACTGCAGCTTCAATGCATTCGGCAGACATTTACTGACAGCCCAAAATGGTGCTATACAGCATGGCACCCCTAGCCACATGCGGCTACTAAGCATTTGAAAAGAGACTAGTCCAAGAGAAGATACACTGTAAGTAAGTGTGAAATACTGACTCTGAAGACTTAGTAAAAAAACCAGAATGTGCTGAGAAAAAAAGAATGTACATTTCACTGATAATCTATTTATATTGATTACATGTTGAAATGATATTAAATATGTATTCTAGAATAAATAAAATGCATTATTAAAATTAAACATACTTGTTTCCATTTACTCTGTTTATGATTTTTAATTGGATTTATTGGGGTGACAGTGGTTAAACAGCATTATAGAGGCTTCAGGTGTACAGTTCTATAATACATCAACTGTATATTGTATTGTATAAAAGAGAGATAAATGGTCACAACAGGAGACCTGACTTGGGGTGGTGAACACACAATATAATATCCCTTTAGTTTTTCATGTGGCTTCTAGAAAATTTTAAATTACATCTGTAGCTCATATGTAATTTCTATTAAATAGCACTTGTGGAGAATATCTAATACTGTGCAAGGTGTTGACACTGAGGTGGCCAAGAGAGACTTGGCCTCTGGCCTCAGGATCCTGCCAGGCCAGAGGTGGAGCAGACAGAAATAAGATGGTGCCCTTTATTTTAAATATAATGATGGAAATAAGAGAGTAGACAACTGAGAGGGACTTACATTAGACACACTGGTCAGGAAAGGAGGACTCTGAAGAAATGTCTTCTAAACTCAAAGACTGAGACAAGGAGGGAACAATGGAAACATCTTGAAAGGAGGTGTGAGAGGGGGCAGTTCAAGAGCTTTAAGGGTATTCCAGGCCTGAGGAACATCACATGGAAGGAAAAAGCATCTATGAATTGTTTAGCTATTTGGTTGTATTAGTATAAGTGGTCTTAAGACAACTAAAGTGGTGAAAATAACATAAAATTTCCCTTGACTACAGACAACAAACTTGGTACATACACTTGACATTTATGGGGGGGGAAAAAGTGATTATATTTGAAGGTTAACTGAGAAAATGATTCTTTTTCTTTCCATGAATAACAATTAGATTTTCACTTCAGCCAATAATGTCCAAGCTACTTTGAAAACTCAAGTTTAGGTAATCAATATAAATAGATTATCAGTGAAATGTACATTCTTTTTTTCTCAGCACATTCTGGTTTTTTTACTAAGTCTTCAGAGTCAGTATTTCACACTTACTTACAGTGTTTAGGTTCACCACCCCAAGTCAGGTCTCCTGTTGTGACCATTTATCTCTCTTTTATACAATACAATATACAGTTGATGTATTATAGAACTGTACACCTGAAGCCTCTATAATGCTGTTTAACCACTGTCACCCCAATAAATCCAATTAAAAATCATAAACAAAGTAAATGGAAACAAGTATGTTTAATTTTAATAATGCATTTTATTTATTCTAGAATACATATTTAATATCATTTCAACATGTAATCAATATAAATAGATTATCAGTGAAATGTACATTCTTTTTTTCTCAGCACATTCTGGTTTTTTTACTAAGTCTTCAGAGTCAGTATTTCACACTTACTTACAGTGTATCTTCTCTTGGACTAGTCTCTTTTCAAATGCTTAGTAGCCGCATGTGGCTAGGGGTGCCATGCTGTATAGCACCATTTTGGGCTGTCAGTAAATGTCTGCCGAATGCATTGAAGCTGCAGTCTTGAATGTGGGTGTCTGGTTGTCTAGCTCCTCTGAGATCCCTTTAATCCTCTCTGTGTCGCCCCCCCCACCCCCCAGCTTCTGTGTGATTAGTTACCAACAGCCCCAACTCCAGCCTGCAGAGGACTTCTCTGGGACACTGGTCATACAGAATGTCTATGTGCTTATTAAGATGAAAACAATGTATTTGCATTTCTACTTAACTAAACGTGTTGGCAGCAGGAATGTGCCTTAAACACATCGAAAACAACTTGTTTATTTTCTACTTGGTGATTTTAACATGACATTGAAAACATGTAGGAGTTTTAAAGAATTTTTAGGGAAAATATTGTTGAAGTGATATGAAGTCAAAATAAAATGTTTTTTAAACTTCTAATACTGAAGTGATTAAGGCCTATTCCTTATTATATTAAAATGTGCTCCAAGAAATACAATTTTGGCACAGTCTGTTATATTTTTGATAGCATGTAAATATTTAACATAAAATTGCTAAAGTTGATTCTTCTGAAAATAAGAGAATTTCAGTTTCTTCATATTATTTTATTCAATATGGTGATGTGCATTTATGTTATTTTAAAAACCTAGCTTATTTTGCCTTGGCTGATGATTTAATGCATAGAGCAGCATCCCGCTGCATTAAGGTCATGGGTTCAATCCCTAGCCAGGGCACATACAAGAAACAACCAATAAATGCACAACTAAATGGAACAAGGAGTTGATGCTTCTCTCTCTCGCTTTCTTTCTCTCTCTTTTCTTTCCCTCTCCCTCTTTCTCTCTCTCTCTCTCTCTGAAATCAATGGGAAAAAATTTTAAATAAAAAATTTAGTTTATTTCAGATTTCAGTAGAAAAATATGCAAAAATATCCAAAGTTATTGGTTTAAAATTTTAATTTATCCATTTAGAATTTGCACTAACTAGTAAATTAGTATTTTGTGGCAAATATAGGATTATAATCCTAAGGAAAGAGAAAATTTTCAAAACTCATACTTTTCTCTAAATGAGAGACAGGTTGGCAGAATTGTCCCTCATTAGAAGGTATAATAGGCGTCTGGTACATTTAAAGGTGGTTTCAGTGACAGCAGTTTAATATGTCATCTATTTTATTCAATAAACATTTGCTGGTTGAGGCCCCTGTTAGTTACTCTAAGTATGAATGCGACTCCCTCCCTATGATCCATGAACTTTATAGGAAGCTAGAGGACAATTTAATGTGACCCAATTTGGCAAGCGCTCCAAAAGTGGCGTCTCTAGAATTCTGGAGGAAAAAGTTCAAAACCATGACTCTCCGAAAGAAATAAATCAGAGGTTCACTCAGTGAGAAGGTGATATTTAACCTGGACCATGAAGGAACAGTAAGGGTTTCATAAATACATGTCAAAGTGAAGTATTCCTGGCAGAAAGAATATTATGAGGGGAAAAAGCCATAGGACTGTGAAATTGTCTAGGAGTGTCACTAAATATTAAACTTGGAGTGTGGCAAGTAGCTGCATGTGTATAGAGCCTTAGAATATGTAAGGCGGCCTTGGACTAAAATGCTGCAGGAAAGAGTTTGGAATTTATCCTTTCTTTCTTATTTCTTTTGATGTTTCAAAATGTGTATCCAGGGCCCTGGCCGGTTGGCTCAGCGGTAGAGCGTTGGCCTGGCGTGCGGGGGACCCCGGTTCGATTCCCGGCCAGGGCATATAGGAGAAGCACCCATCTGCTTCTCCACCCCCCCCCTCCCCTCCTTCCTCTCTGTCTCTCTCTTCCCCTCCCGCAGCCAAGGCTCCATTGGAGCAAAGATGGCCCGGGCGCTGGGGATGGCTCCTTGGCCTCTGCCCCAGGTGCTAGAGTGGCTCTGGTCGCGGCAGAGCGACCCCCCGGAGGAGCAGAGCATCGCCCCCTGGTGGGCAGAGCGTTGCCCCTGGTGGGCGTGCCGGTGGATCCCGGTCGGGCGCATGCGGGAGTCTGTCTGTCTCTCCCCGTTTCCAGCTTCAGAAAAATACAAAAAAAAAAAAAGTGTATTCAGGTTTTACTGCATGCTCTCCAATTCCATTAGAAAAGAAGTAAATAAGAAGTAGCAAAGCTTCATAATATTTTAGCTTTCCTGATCACATGCTCCATATTCAGTAATTGGCAAACTTTGTGTTATCATTGTTCTGTCGACTTTCCATCAGGATGATTATTGATTTATGAGCCACCTTAATGCGGCTCCTTCTGGCATCCTGAATCACTCTGACAGCAGCCCCATAAATAGATCGATGTCTGCCTTTAAAATTTGATGCCTCCTATCCTAATAAACCATTGTTATGGCTAAACTCAGAGGAATTCTGAGTCTCTGCAGGGCTGAGTTAATATTATCCTTATTATGTCAAGTGGAAGTAATCCAGCATGTTGGACTTCATTAAAGGTCACGTGTTTACTGCATAACTCTGCCTCCCAGGAAACAATGGGATGGGATTACTCAAGTAACCTCGAATAACTGTGTTAACTCTCATCTGAACTGAAGAGAAAGAGAACAAGAGTCCTGATCACTCCTGCAGAAAATCGCCCATGAACTCAACTTTCAGCAACCTAGGGGAAGCAATTCTTTGCATTGATAATAGGTGACCATTCTTTTGGGGGGTGGATTTCAAGGTTCTTCTCTTTATCATGACCACACATCACTAACAAACACTTTTTAAGCCATTTAATTTCTTTTTTAAAAAAGAAGAGATGCTGACATAGAAATAGAAATGAGCATACTGTCAGAATATCTCAGTGCCTGTCTTTGTATCTCTACTTAACGAGCTGTGTTGGTATCAGGAAAAAAAGATCAATTAGTGTTCTGAAATATGTCTCCTCTCTATAAAACAAGGGGTGACATTTCCTACCTGAAGGGTCATTGAAAGGGATGAGGTAATGCATGTAACTGTTATTTGTAAGTCATGCGGCTCTTAATAAATATAAAATCTTGCCACTACTCATTAACATTGCAATTCCAAAAGGGTCAGGGAATAAAACACAATTATGCTGATATCACCATTCTAATATTACCATCAATTAAAGTTGTCTATACATTCAAGAAGTAGGAAGTGCACTGTGTTTCTGTGTGTCCTATTTGTGTCCCCGGAAGAAGAACAGGCAGGTAAAAAAACAAAAACAAAAAAACCCCGGCATCCTCCAAGGTCAAAACCTCCTCTCATCTGTTCTTGAAGTGGTGCTCAACCTCATTAGTTAGTAGATAAATGAAAACTAGAGCAATATTTAGGGACTGTTCAATTTTGCAACCTCCTTGAACTTAGGCCCCCCTGCTTCTCTCTTGAGAGTTAGGCTACACAGAGAAAGGTGGAAGTTCCAGCTTACCTGTCCATGGAGAGTCTCCCAGGGGCGATAACAGAAGTCCCTGTGGGGAATCCTTGCGTTGCCCAACAGAGGCTAAAACTGTGTGGGCAAAAGTCTCTAATTCTTGGGCTTATATGAGGAAGTCAATTGCTTACACATATAAGCCACTTTCTGAATTGACTTTATCAACTGAAAAGAAATGGTGTCGTTTTGACCTCCACCTGTTTGACTCCTTCCCGTTTACTAATGAGAGTCATTTGAGACTCTTCTCAAAATCCTGGCATTGGGCTCTGAATCTTAAAAAATAGACATTGAGGCCCTGGCCGGTTGGCTCAGCGGTAGAGCGGCGGCCTAGCGTGCGGAGGACCCGGGTTTGATTCCCGGCCAGGGCACACAGGAGAAGCGCCCATTCGCTTCTCCACCCCTCCGCCGCGCCTTCCTCTCTGTCTCTCTCTTCCCCTCCCGCAGCCAAGGCTCCATTGGAGCAAAGATGGCCCGGGCGCTGGGGATGGCTCTGTGGCCTCTGCCTCAGGCACTAGAGTGGCTCTGGTCACAACATGGCGACGCCCAGGATGGGCAGAGCATCGCCCCCTGGTGGGCAGAGTGTCGCCCCTGGTGGGCGTGCCGGGTGGATCCCGGTCGGGCGCATGCGGGAGTCTGTCTGACTGTCTCTCCCTGTTTCCAGCTTTAGAAAAATGCAACAACAACAACAACAAAAAAATAGACATTGAGTGTCATTTGTGAAGCACAGGTAGAGCAGGCATTATGACTTTTTGTAGAGTTGGCCTTGTGGGTTTCTGAACCTGATGGCTTGCAGGGGCCCACACCGCAGATGGCCTATTTTTTATCTCATACAGTCTGGACAGGAGCTGTAAGTTACCTCTAGTAGGTGCTGGCCTTGGTCAGTCATTGCAGCTGATGACTGCTCTGTTCCTGGGGAGAGTAGCTAAATCGGGACTCACGTAGAACACGGCCTGCTGAGATTCTAGGCAAATGCTTGCCGCTCCAAATGGGAAGACTTTGCCAAAGAGCAAGTCAGCCTGGCAGGGGTCTTAGGCTGCAGCTTGACCTTGAACCAGAGAGTCACAGCTTCATCTGGTATGATAGGGGCGTCAGAGGTGGGTTTAGTTTACTTTAGGCATTGGTGAACCCACCTATATTTGCTGCTTTCAAGTTGTTAGACACCTTGGATTTAGAACCACAGGGAGAACTGTGTCTAGACTTTATGTGACTGGCCCATGGGTTCAAAGAAACTGCTCACCACATATATTCAAGGTGACTTTGGTTTTGCATAGTTTTAACAATGACTTTAGATTTCAGATACTCAAACTGAGAATTCACCCATAGAAAAATGGTAGGTTTTATTTCTTTTTAAATTGAGGACCTTTATTATAAAGATAATGTGCCATCTTCTTGAGATGAGAGAAATATTTTAAGGAAATTCTTGCAAACAAAACGATTCTGAATGATTTTAAAAGCCTATCCTTGAAACAGTAAGATCAATAAAGAAATTAAGCAATAGCAAATTGCTTTGAAAATTATACTTTACTCTTGGGACAAAATAGGGAAATATAGATTTGATTAAGCTAGAAGACAGAGACGCTCTTAGAAGAAAGGTTAAAATTTTATTAATCTGGATGGGTGGGTTTAAAGGGGAAAATGAGATATTAAAGGCCATGATAAACTGAAATAAGAAAAAGGAGAAGTATTCAGATTTAACTACTTTTCAAGAGGGAATGAGGCCTGACCTGTGGTGGCACAGTGGATAAAGCGTCAACCTGGAAACGCTGAGGTTGCCGGTTCAAAACCCTGGGCTTGCCTGGTCAAGGCACATATGGGAGTTGATGCTTCCTGCTCCTCCCCCTTCTCTCTCTCTCTCTCTCTCTCTCTCTCTCTCTCTTTCCCCTCTCTATAATGAATAAATAAAATCTTTTAAAAAAATTAAAAAATGAATAAATTTTTTAAAAAAAGAGAGAATGAGAAGAAAAAGGGACTGTCCTGGCTGTTCAGAGGTTGTAAACCATGACCAGAGCCCAGAGGAATTTCATGGAGATGGGGGACAAATCACCAAAACAGACTGAAATGTCTCTGCCAGAGGGAATCAGGATCTGAGGTCTAAGAGAATGGCTTCAAGCTGCTGATGAAAGGACCATAGCAACGGTAACCTGGGAACCTCTCTTTCAAGATTGGGTAGCTCTAAGTGGTTACTGAAAATCTGGATAGATAGAGAGGACCAGATCTGGAAGATGAGCACAAAAGCCAAAACACGTTATAAGCTTTTAAGGTGGCACGGCCATTGTAGGTGGTGACATAAGTATTATCTGTACCCTTGGGTACACTCATATCCACAAATGCCTCTCCAAATCAGACAAAAGAATCTGTGCACCCCCATGGGCATTCTGCTACTTAGGCTTTAAACCAGAAACACAGCCTGACCTGTGGTGGCACAGTGGATAAAGCGTCGACCCGGAAATGCTGAGGTCGCCGGTTCAAAACCCTGGGCTTGCCTGGTCAAGGCACATATGGGAGTTGATGCTTCTAGCTCCTCCCCCCTGTCTCTCTCTCCTTTCTCTCTCTCTCTCTCCTCTCTAAAATGAATAAATTAAAAAAAATTGTTTAAACCAGAAACACAACAGCATTTTGGATCCTCTGAAATGTTGCTTTTTTTTTTTACTTGAAACATATTTCTAGCCTCACAGAAGAAAAATATCTCCTGTCTCATTATAAAAATAATGCCAAACTTTAGACAGTAAAAGTTCACGTGTTCCTAAAAGACAGTAAATAATAAAAGTTTAATAACTGGGATACTGTGATAATAAAACCAGCCAGTAGGCTCTCTTTACAAGGATTCAGAGAAATTGGTATTGATCTGCTCAGAAAAACAAACTGGTTCTGGGCTTTCATGAAACACAAAATAAACATGTTTATGGAACAAAAGCGCTGCTGATATCAATAAAGGTTTTTACAAGCCGTGAGAGTCTGAACAGAAGATTTGCCAATTTCTTTCATTTGTATCTGATATTAACATTAACCATCTTATAAAGAAAGCAAAATTCATCTGCACAATCCAGGAAAAGTAGGTGGGTCTCCTCACCTCTACATTCACCCACCTGCTCTGCACTTCCCTTACAAGTGTGCTAAGAATTTTTTTTTTTACTAAGTTTACAAAGCCATTCATTTATTCTTTCATTCATTCACTGACATTATCGGGCAAGTACTCCATCAGACAATTAGTCCACCTGAAGGAAGCCTACTCACATATCTACTGAGGGAGGCAGCAAGTAAACTAAGATTATAGTACAGTCTCTAGGGAGTCCATGCTGAACTTCCTAGAAACTTAATTAGTTGGGCTACAGCCAGAGTCACAATTTCTACCAAACAGTGGAGGTATGTCCTTCGAGCAATCTGCATGTGCTGAACATCGATTACTGTTTGTTTCCTGAGACATCTGTGAGCCAGAGAGGTGTCCACGTGAAACAAACAGTATTAATGCGGAGTAACTTCTTCTCTTTTGACTAGTCCCCTCTGTTTCATCCTTTGCAAAAATAGTAATAATAGACTTGAGGCAGACAGCTGTTGACATGTGCAGGACATAAGAGTAAACTCCCAGGATAATCTTCCCTTTGTTCAGTCCAGAACTACTGGGTGATAGAGCTCAAAAGAAGATGCCGGAAACGCTCTACACACAGGAGAGAATCCATGGACCATGAGAATCCAATCCAACAGGCTTGACCCTGGGCTTTGCCACAGGCACCAGAACGATTGCCAAGTTGGTGCTAATGTTCCATTGCTTGTAGCATCAGTCCTGAACAGCTTACTCTGACCTTCCCCACACACCTACCTGTCTTTGGACCTTCCCCCTTTTTCCGTGGACTTGCCTCAACCTTCGCGACACCTGACAGGGCTCACTACTCTCCTGGCTCTTCCCTGACGCTTCTCCTGGCCATGCCTTGGTCCTGGGCAAAGCCTCTTGGGGTCCTCTCAGGTTTCTAGGACCTTCCCTTGCAGTTTAATCTCCTATAGAAA
Source organism: Saccopteryx bilineata (assembly GCF_036850765.1). NCBI lineage: Eukaryota > Metazoa > Chordata > Mammalia > Chiroptera > Emballonuridae > Saccopteryx > Saccopteryx bilineata. The sequence goes on along the minus strand of NC_089499.1, from coordinate 15,670,047 downwards.
TGACTGGATATTGGGAGAGAAGCATAATTGACTAATAGAATTGATTTCCTATTTCTTTGGAAATGGTTTGAAAAATAAATAACTTAGAAATGACAAAATTCTTTTCTTTCCAGGACAACAAATATTACCCATGGGGCCATGTGATTCTGATGTCATTTCCACATCCAAAATAGTTGACAAGCACAAGTGCATGTGGACTGTGGTTCTGATGTTTCCCACAGACTTATTTGAGCTAGTAAATTATGTTCATCCTTATAAAAGATTCTGCCAAATTACAAAGCAGACAGTGCACTAATATCTAGTACTAGAAAGTTTATCTGAGATGATAGGATGGTAATAATTTCTGAGAGCTCATGTTTATTTTTGATATGAAGAAACATTTATGATTATCCCAGAATTCTCTCCTCTTGGTTGCGATACAATTGCTTCATGAGACCACATGTGATGACAACTGTAACGTGCCATAGAGGAAGCCCGCCTGCCAGAGAGGACACTTCGGCCATGGTGTTAGACTCCCCTGGATTAAACGTCATCATCTTAGCCACACCGGAATTGTGTGACCTTGGGCAAGCTCCTGAACCTCACTGATATTTAGCTGTCTTGTCATAATAGTGGGTCCAGAGTACATACCTGACAAAATTATTGACAAAGTGGCCCACAGAGCCTTTGACAATACTACCTAGGCAAACTATATTTTAAAGATTTTACTTTTTGCAACTAAATGCACATAATTTTGAAAAAATATTCAATAAGAATATCTGAAGCAAGCAATGAGCCAACATGAAGTCCTATAGGATGTGGACTGTTTGGGCAGTAAGACCACAAAGAGTGGAGTCAGGGTGATGAAACAAAAGAACAGAGAGAGGGCCCAGACCAGAAACGAGACAAATGCATTCTTTGTAACACCTTGCTAAGGGTGTTCGTCCTAATGTGGCATAAAACTAAACCATTATGTGTTAGTTCAGAGGTCGGGAAACATTTTGGCTGAGAGAGCCATGAACGCCACATATTTTAAAATGTAATTCCGTGAGAGCCATACAACGACCCATGTATGTTACGCATTATCCAATAAAAATTTGCTGTTGTCCCGGAGGACAGCTGTGATTGGCTCCAGCCACCCGCAACCATGAACATGAGCGGTAGGAAATGAATGGATTGTAATACATGAGAATGTTTCATATTTTTAACGTTATTATTATTTTTATTAAAGATGTGGCTGCGAGCCAGATGCAGCCATCAAAAGAGCCACATCTGGCTCGCGAGCCACAGGTTCCCGCCCCCTGTGTCAGAGTCTCTGTCTACAATGCTGCTTTATAGCCACAGACACAGGTATATACCAATACTTCTGCCAGCTTCACAAAATCAGCTTTTAAAGTCTCTCCTTCAGATCACAGAACTCTGATCCTTTCTTTCTACATTTGTAATTCTATATTGTTTGCATGTTTATTATCTATTTTCCTTAGTAGGTTGTAAATTCTGTAATGTACAAACCGTGGATTGTCACTAAACAATGTATATTCAGCACATAGGATAGAAAGAGCCCCCAATAAATATTATTTAAATCAATATAGGCTTAAAGCATGACAAAGATTAGGATTTGGTGATTTAACACAGGAAGAAAGATAATGTATATGTTTTCCAAGCAAGTTTCCCTGAAGCAAGCACTAGGGGTACTTTGATTCAAGATGAATATATTCATGGGAGTGAATATTGGTAACTGATTTGGATGAGCTACAGAGAGAAATTTATATTAAAACCCAGTATGAGACTCAGAGACATAGACAAGAGTGTGGTGGTTACGGGGAAGGGGGGGGGGGAGAGAGGGAGGGGGTTGGGGGAGGGGAGAGGCACAAAGAAAACCAGTTAGAAGATGATGGAAGACAACTGGACTTTGGGTGATGGGAATGCAGCATAATCAAATGTCAAAATAACCTGGAGATGTTCTCTCTGACATATGTACCCTGATTTATCAATGTCAGCCCATTAAAATTAATAAAAAAAAATACTACCAAAGAAAACCAAAACAAAACCCAGTATCTTCCAGTATGATTCATTAGTGGACTTATTTTAATACTTCGCTGTTGGTTACATTGTAAACCCAGTGTGATCTACTGGTCATTATTTGCAGGCATATGACCCGTTTTGGTCCAAGAGATGGATAGTCTTATCAGAGAGACTACATATCTCTTGGCTCTTTTATTAGTAAAAAAACTCTCAAAGAATTTTAAAAAAATAGATACTTGTATAACACTTTGGGCTTTGAATCTTGGATTTAAATGCTGGCTCATCTACTAAATAGCAGTGTAACCATGTACAATTATCTTCTCTAAACCATAATTTCCACATGTATAAAGTGATAGTAAAATCAGTATGACTTCATAGAAATGTTATAAGAACTAAAGAAGACAATTCCTATAAAGTCCTTAACCTGATACCTAGCATGTGCCACAAACACGAGCTACTTACTTATTATTGACTGATTGTTTGCTATAATTCTGATCACATGTAATCTAAATTAAATGCAGCATTCTTCTTTAAATTCTTTCTTTCAAATAATACCAATTATCAAACATTTATTGAGGGACTACTATGTGCCAAGTATGACCCAGGATGTAGAAAATATTCTCACAAGAACACAGTTATAATACTTCTGCAAAAGTGAATTAATAAAATTGGCAGTGAAATATAACAGGTGAAATCTCATTGAAAGGTGGTATCACCCAAAGCTATTACAAAATAGGGGCCATTTTAATTAAGTTTTACAATATCTTCAGATTATTTCATCTCAACTTTCTAAACCAAAGTCACTTCCAAAACGTGAGAAGTGTTTAAGCAGTGGACTATGCTTAAATTTGGAGAAATCTATTAAAAAAAAACACTTTTTTTTTATAAATTCTCATTATTTCACCATGCAATCTCTTTTCTCTTGTGAGTCAGTGATTTTTTCTTTTGTTCATTTTGAACATTTTTCCTATGTGATCTGTTACATAGACTTAGGTTTTTTACTATGCATAAAATAAAAATAGAAAAGACAGAAAAATAAAAGTAATAAACAACCTTAGAATATCCATTTGCCATTTATTTTTCTGTTTTGAATAGCAAAGCATGCTGGGTAAATAGAAATCACAAGCCAGCTTCCTCCATTTTTCATCCTCAGACAAACATATATAAAGTCTCTGCTACATTCCAGGCACTGTGCCAGGACTTGACAAGGACAAACGACTCCCTTTTCCAAGAAGGCAGTGGAGAGAACGTGTTCTGGAACCAGACTGACCAGTCTGATTACACAGTCACTCAGCAATTGTGACTGGAAATAGCTCTTCGTGGAGACCAGCCATAGACTTTAAGATCAGGCAAACCTGAGTTCAAGATTCCAGAATTTCCACTTACTTACTAGTTGTGTGACCTTCAATAGATCCTTAATATCTCTGAGCCTCAGTTTTCACACTTTTAAATAAGGACCAAACATCTTTCTTGGAAAGTTGTAAGGATGAAATGCAACCAGAAGGTGTAATGTGTTTAACTCAGTGCCTAGGTCATGGGAAGTATTCAATAAATGCAATGTTCATTCCCTTCCCTACCTGTCCATTTCTTCCCGGTATACTTCTGGAGTCAAAAAGAATTAGAAGAAAAAATATCAACCATAGTCAGTACTTTTAGATGATTAGTAGCATGTATCACTCTTTTCAAAGGACAGAATATATTGCTATAAGTAAAAACCCAGGCGTAGGCCGAGAATTTACAATCAAAATCTCTGGTAGTAATTGATGGTCAGTAATTTAGGAGTTTATCAGCACCTTCATTTTTTTTTTTTAACTGAGACAGTCAGAGAGAGGGATAGATAGGGATAGACAGGAACGGAGAGAGATGAGAAACATTAATCATTAGTTTTTCATTGTGGCACCTTAGTTGTTCATTGATTGCTTCCTCATATGTCCCTTGACCATGGGGCCACAGCAGACTGAGTAACCCCTTGCTCGAGCCAGCAACCTTGGGTCCAAGCTGTTGAGCTTTTGCTCAAACCAGATGGGCCCGCGCTCAAGCTGGCGAGCTCGGGGTCTCAAACCTGGGTCCTCCGCATCTCAGTCCAACGCTTTATCCACTGTGCCACCTGGTCAGGCAGCACCTTAAATTTAACAACTCAAGAAAGCAAAAGAAAAAAAAAAAGGAAAAGGATGGCAAGTTTTCTACTGTTCTGAAAAATGGCGTGTAGCATTTACTAAAGCAAGAGTTGTTGTAACCAGATCAAATCATTCACCATCTGTTCATGAAAAGATAAAACCTTTCTTCCTGCATAATAGATCAACAAGGATTTAAAGAAGAAGGACTTGTTTCAAATTTCAGCATCAAATGGTGATAACGTGACCAAAAATTGCACACAGGGAACAAATAAAAAGAGATCAGTCAGTAAAACAAAGCCATATCAACTTTGAAATGCCTTTCTGAATCTCTCCCAAACACTTTATCTGTGCTTCATGGAATCGTATAAAGCCACAGGGAAAAGTATATATATTAAATAGACTCTCAGATAGTGCAAGTAAGTTTCACTATCTTAAGCCTCCAATCTACAAAGTGCTATTGTATCCTTTTCAATATTCAAAATCCTTTTAGCTGTTAATGACTTTTGTATTTGGCACAAAGGATGAAATTTCTGGGTAGTATTTTGTATACAATTAAGTAATCGATCATATTTAGAAACAGTCAAAAAGCCCATCGCCTTCTGTGAAACCAATGGAACTGGGAAATCAAAAGCAGAAAACAAAATAAGAACTCTGATAAGCTTAGAATGCTGCCACACCTTCTGTGATGAAGGCCTTCACGATGCCATAAATATTGGATCTGGGACAGCAAAAGCTGAGAGGAGGACGTGTTGCCTAGAGTTGGCGTAGGAAGCACGAGCGTCACCCAACAGAGGGTGGGATCCTGTCTGCTTCTGCAGACCGACGAGCCAGAAAGCTGCACCAGGAATACGCAACATATGCCAGGTAGTGAAGTGTGAAGGAAAGCAGAGAAGGAAGGAAGCAGGAAGAGAAAGTGGGTGGCACAGTGGAACAAGTGCTTTAGAGAAATGAACACGATGAAGCTACTGAAAATAAATACCTGTGACACAGGGACTTACCCTAGGAAAGCCCCGAAGCCTCTCTCTGAGCTCCAGGCAAATAAATTATTTATATCAAAAGCAGTATGCCATGACACTTTGATGGATGTGTTTAAACATTTCATAAAATTACTTAAATAAGAAACATAAACATGGCCTCTGTGAAATGAGACGTCCAAGAGGACATATGAGGATTGAAAGTAGAGATTGTAAAGCAGAAGAATATTAAAAGTAAAAGGGCATACTGTTGTCTGTCTGGTATTTTATTTTATTTTTTGTGACAGAGAGAAGAAGAGAGAGAGAGAAAGAGACAGATAGGGACAGACAGACAAAAGAGAGATGAGAAGCATCAATTCTTCGTTGCGGCACCTTAGTTGTTCATTGATTGCTTTCTCATACGTGCCTTGACCGGGGGCTACAGCAGACCAAGGGACCCCTTGCTCAAGCCAGCAACCTTGGGCTCAATATGGTGAGCCTTGCTCAAACCAGATGAGCCCACGCTCAAACCAGCGACCCCGGGATTTCAAACCTGAGTCATCCTTATTCCAGTTCGATGCTCTGTCCACTGCACCACCGCCCGGTCAGGCTATTTTTATTTTTTGATTGATCCCTTCACCCTTTTTTACCCAGCTCTCCAATCTCTCTCCCTTCCAAAAGCTGTCGGTCTGTTCTCATTATCTATGAGTCTTTTCTGTTTTGTTTGTTAGGTCATTTTGTTCAACAGTATGGTGATTGCCAGAGGAAAGGGGGAGGGGGAAGTGAAAGAAGGCAAAGGGGGATAAATGGTGGTGGAAAGAGACTTGATTTGGGTGGTGAGCCCACCCAGTGTGCAATATGCAGAGGATGTATTATACAATTGTACACTTGAAACCTGTATGGTTTTATTAACCAATGTCACCCCAATGAGTTCAATTAAAATAATAAAATAATTCAGCATATAATAGATCATCTTAATTGTATAATGTAGGTATGATATTAAATAAATTTAAACAAAGTGTAAACAATAACCACAAAAATTTAAAAGGCAGGAGCCACTGGCAGCAAGGATGGCAAAATCATTTTCTGAACTCCTCAAATGTCCTCCACAAAAACAGACAAAAAAAACTGGAAAGTAAAAGACAAAGCTCAGAGAATCCAAAAGAATCTAAAACCTATTAGAAGTGACAAGTGAATTTAGTAAAGTAACTGGATACAAAATCAATATATTGAATCAATTTTATTTTTAAATAAAATGTTAGAAAATAAAATTCAACAAGTTATATAGTTATAATTAGAAACACACCACATGTCTTAGACATTAATCCACATGTAATATCATTACACTGAAAGCTTCACAACATTTCTCAGAGAAATTAAAGAACACCTAAATAAATACAGGGATATAGAAGTTCATGGATATGAAAACTTTTGTTACAAAGATTTAGATCATCCTCGAGTTGATCTAGAGACTCTAAGAAGACCCAATTAAAATCTCAGCAGGTTATTTTTAGTTGACAAGCTGATTTTAATCATTCTAAGAAAATGCAAAACACCAAAAGCATCTATCACAATCCTGATAATCTAAAAGTAAGTTAGAAGACTTATACTACCACACTTCAGGATTTACTATAAAGCTATCGTAATTATGGTAGTGTGGTATTGGTGCAAGGATAGCAAAAAAGACCTATGGAACAGAATATTCTAGAAGCACACAAATATATGAGCATTTGATTTAAGTAAAAGAAATTTGAGAACATGATGTAAGGTATTTTTCAAAAACAATGGTGCTGAGTCAATTATATATCTATATGAAAAAAAATAAATTGTAATGCCTAATTTACAACAGACATAAAAATCAATGCCAGAGAGATCATTGATCTAAATATGAAGGTAAAATAATAATAGTTTTAGAAGAAAATTATGAGATTATATTCATGACTTTGGGATAAATTTAGTTTTCTTGAGTAGGAAACAAAAAAACACCAAAAAGGAAAAAAATTAACAAATTAGATTACATTAACATAAAGAACTTTTGTTCATTAAACTATTCCATTAAGAGATTGGAAAGGCAACCCAAAGAATGGGAAAAGAGTTGGAATATATGTATCCAACCAAGAACTCATAAATATGCTTCAAATAAGATAAAAGGTCCATAATCCAAAAAAAGTAAAAGACCTGAACTGTTATTTACAAAAAAGAATACATAAAATATTAATAAGCATATGAAGTGATGTTCAATTTCATTAGTCACATAAAAGTGCAAATTAAAACCATAATTTCATATCACTGTACACATACCAGATCTATATCTAAAATTCCAATGCTTGGCAGTATTATTCTAGTCACTAAAGGTAGAATTATAATTGGCACAATTACACTGAAAAATTATTTATCAATATCTACTAAATACTGCAGATAAGTCCCTGAATTCAGTTCTTGTGTTTATAATCAACATTATTCACCAAAAACATACACTAGGATATTTAGTATAGCTTCAAACATCTTTAATGACCCAAATGTTATCAATAGTAGAATGATAACCAATTATGATGTATTCCTACAAGCATTATATAACGACAGTGAAACAAAATACTGCCACATTCAACAACTTAGATCAATCTCATATACACAATCTTGAATGAAAGAATTAACACTACAGGATTTCGTTTAGGCTAAGTCATCAGACAGGCAGAATAAATTTTTGATATTAATGCAAGAACAGAGGTGACTTTGGGGTAGGAAGATGGTGGAAGGTGGGGAAGGGGGTGTGAAGTTTCTAGAATGCTGTTGATGTTCTATTTCGTATGTCAGTGGTAGCTAGAACAGTGTGTTCTCTTTAAGAAAATATATCAAGCCAAGTAGCCATGATTCACATATCATTCAATGTTAGTTGTTATACTTCAAAAATTTTAAAACAGAGCATCACCTATTAATATGATATATGTATATAATATTCTCCAATTTTTAAATACTATATGTCATTTTATTTAAAAAATACTTCCTCACTTGATAAACAAACAAAAGGAGGCATACATCCTTTTCTTTGAACTTGTACTTTTGTGATTATTGCACTACTAAACTCTTTTGAATTTGTACTACTTTGAATAGTGAGATTGAATCTTTTTTCATGTTAGTTAGCCATTGTTATTTCTTCTCCACACTGTTCATGCCTTTGCTCAATGTTATCGCTATGTATATAACTATTATTATTGTTGTTGTTTACTATTTGAAAGTTCTTCATGCAGTGATGGAATGAACGGCTCACAATGTGTGTATGGTCATGAGTTCTGTGTGACCTTGGGGAAGTTATTTATTATCTGAAGCTTCACCTTCTTCGTCAGAAAAGCTGGGTAACATTAGTGTCAACAATCCTGAAAAGATTTCTTTTAGGATTACCTATGTATATCGATGGCACGTACATCATAAATACTTTCTTCAATTTTTCCACAAAGTTGAGCACTTACTTTATGTAAGAATTTAGGATAGGCATTGGGTTTAAAGAAGGGGAAAAAAAGACCATTTCTGCCATTAAACTAGTGCACCGCTCTGCTGTGAAAGAATCATGACTCCCCATTTCTCTCATTCCGATCTGTCACATCATTCTTGTGGCTTTAGCTCCTAACATCCCCCAGGGTAGTGTCTTCTTTTGCATCCCCACAACCGGTGCCTGCTTTCAGGCCTCCATCGTTCCTACCGGGATATTGTAATGGCTTTCCAACTAGACAGACCATGTCTCTTTTATTACGCTCAACTTCTTGCTGCCAGATGGAATATTCTAAATATAGCTCTGATCATAGCAGGCCACCTATTTCCCTCAGCATAAAGTCCATTCACTTTATCACAAGACAATCATCATCTGATCCCTACTTTTTCTCTCAAGCAGCTCTCGAGTTCCCAGTGGCCTTTTATGGTTCAAAGGTTAACATTAGTAAATAACTCATAATTTATGTCATAGAACCTTGCATGTGACACCCTTTCTGTCAAGAATACTTCTTTGACGTGATCAGGCGATGGCACAGTAGAGAAAGTATTGACCTGTGATGCTGAGGACCCAGGTTCAAAACCCCAAGGTCACTGGCTTGAGTGCAGGATCATACCCATTCTGCCATAGTCACTGGTTTGAGCCCAAAGGTTGCTGGTTTGAAGCCCAAGGTCACTGGCTTGAAGCCCATGGTTGCTGGCTTGAGCAAGGGGCCACTGGCTCAGCTGGAATCCCCTGGTCAAGGCACGTGTGAGAAACCAATCAATGAACAACTCCAGTGATGCAACTACAAGTTGATGCTTCTCATCTCTCTCCCTTCCTGTCTGTCTGTCTGTCTCACTCTACCTCTAAAAAAGAAAAAAAAAGCATACTTCTTTGGCTCTTTTTCTCCCTACCACTGCATCTCAGACATTATCTTCTCTGGGAGGTCTTTTTGTCTCTGACACTTGGGGTTTTAGCTCAGCTGATCCTTCTATAAATCCCCATAGTCTAATCCCAACGCTTGCATAATTGCACTTGGATGGCTTAAGCATGTATCTGTCCAACTCACAAAGCAGAAAAGACAACATCTTTTTTATCATTGTCCCCTGAGCCTTAACAGTTCTCTATGAATGAATGAATAAGCGAACAAATGTAAGAGCAGAGGACTGGACTTCTTCTCATGCCACGCTTCTAGGTAACATTCTCAGGAAGATTTTTATTAGGATTGAATTTAATCAAGTTAGGATTAAATTTCCTGGAAAGAAGAGACAAATTACAGTAAAATCTACCCTATTATAGCAATGCAGAAACATTCATTTTCTATATAATAGACTGGATGGATGAATGATTGATAGATAGATGATAGATAGATATAGATAGATAGATAGATAGATAGATAGATAGATAGATAGATAGATAGATAGATAGAAGATAGAAAAAAGATAGATAGATAGATAGATAGATTTCATAAATAGGAAATAGACTACAGTGGTCCTTCATCTATCGCAGGGGTTAGGTTCTAGAACCCCCTATGATAGGTGAAAATTTGTGAAGTAACAATCTTATATTTATTTTATTATTGATATATATTTTTAAGACTTTATAAACCCTCCCCACACTTTTATAAACCTTTCCCACACTTATTTTGCTTATTTTACTGCAAAAATAATTTAAATAATAAATATATAAAAATACCTATATACCACAAAATCCTGTGATACAGTGAAAAATCCACGATACCAAATTAGATATATATACAATTTAAAAATCCGCGATATAGTGAGACCATGAAAAGTGAACCGTGATATGGCGAGGGATGACTATAGTGATTAATTCATATGCCCATTTCTGATAAGAATTTAAATGTCCCAAACTTAAGAGCACTTGAAGAATATATTATATTTGGCAGTTCTGTGTGATTATTCTGACAAGAATGATTGATCCCCTCAACTTTCAAACTGCTCTTAAACCAAGGCTATGGGGTTGAAGGAAAACAGTCTATACTCCTTTGTAAGTGGTTGTGGAATGCACATGATAAATGGCTGCTTTGGGGCGGGGGGGATGGAGCTCATCACTTCTCTTACTGCCTAAAGGATCTCCTTTAGTTAGAGCTTATGTACTGGAGGCTCAGCTTGTGTAATATAAATTCACCAGACAAACTTAGAGTGAGGTTATATTTGTGCAACCATTGAGAGATGACTGAAGGTTCTCTTTTCTAGGTAATTTATGGAGGCGAAGATTTGGAGACCAGATCCTGAGAAAAAAATGACTAGAGTGTATGATCGGTCCATCTACAAATGTCTTCTAGGCCTATGAGTTTTATGTATAAGGCATTTACTTTCCTATAGTTTTTATTCCTCAACTACTTCTCTATGAGCGTTTTTCTCTATCAGTGACCATGATGTAGTTACGTAAGTCTCCCCTTCAGTCTCTGCCACAGCACCGACTTGGTTCTTAGCAGTTTTGGGTTTCAATTAATCCTCACATCCTCCTCTGAACCAGGAATCCAGGAAATAACTGGTCTTTTGTGGATGTTTCTTTTTTTTTTTACATAAAAACTTCAAAGAGATAGAGGTCCCTGTGCCCCGTTTTAACTATATTCTTCAGACATTCATTTGCAACAGACCTTTGCTTCCAATTTTCTATGTGGTGGGTAATGAGAGCTGCGCATAAAGCAGCTCAGAGACCAGGAGGGAAAGGGAACATCTATTATCTCCTGTTTATGCACATTATTGTCATTATCCTTCTGTACTGGAGCGTGAGTGCCCATCCTAGCTTGTCAAAGAATATGAAATATCCCTTATTTCCTTTCAGACCACCAGTTCCTTGTGACTCACTGTGTCCTTATTAAGTTGGTGATGTCTGTCTGCATTACCATAAAATATGTAGATGATTATACCCCTCACCCTTTTGGACTGAGCATATTTGTTTGTGTAATTATTTCTGAATGTTTGCATGTGTGTATGTGTGTAAGTACTTACATTTGTATGTATCAGTCAGTACATGAGAGCAGCCATAAGAAGGAGGCTGACAATTTTAAGCACCAACATACAAAAAGTCAGCATGTAGCAGATCAAAGCAGAAATAGGCAAAGTTACCTTAAAGAGGTAAAAGGATTGCAAGGCCAGCAAGATTTGACACCATCTGAGTGAAACTAGAAATACAGTGGTCCCTTGAGATTCTAGTTTAATTCGTTCTGTAACCGAGCTCATAAGTGAGTCAACTTGTATATCAAACAAATTTCTCCTATTTAAAATAACTGAAATAGATTTAATCCATTCCAGCCCTGTGAAACATCCCTAAACCATCCTAAATTAGAAAAAAAGGCATGTTTTTAATTAAGAAACACACATGTATACTTTACCAATACATAACAAAATATATGAAATAAAAGAAAAAAGTGTTCTTTAGTACTGTATTCTTTTTTTTTTTTTTTTTTTAATAAATTTTTATTAATGGTAATGGGATGACATTAATAAATCAGGGTACATATATTCAAAGAAAACATGTCTAGGTTATTTTGTCATCAAATTATGTTGCAAACCCCTCGCCCAAAGTCAGATTGTCCTCCGTCACCCTCTATCTAGTTCTCTGTGCCCCTCCCCCTCCCCCTAACTCTCCCTCCCTCCCTCCCATGTCCTCCCTCTCCCCCCACCCTTGGTAACCACCACACTCTTGTCCATATCTCTTAGTCTCATTTTTATGTTCCACCAATGTATGGAATCATGTAGTTCTTGTTTTTTTCTGATTTGCTTATTTCACTCCTTATAATGTTATCAAGATCCCACCATTTTGCTGTAAATGATCTGATGTCATCATTTCTTATGGCTGAGTAGTATTCCATAGTGTATATGTGCCACATCTTCTTTATCCAGTCTTCTATTGAAGGGCTTTTTGGTTGTTTCCATGTCTTGGCCACTGTGAACAGTGCTGCAATGAACATGGGGCTACATGTGTCTTCACGTATCAATGTTTCTGATGTTTTGGGGTATATACCCAGTAGAGGGATTGCTGGGTCATAAGGTAGTTCTATTTGCAGTTTTTTGAGGAACCACCATACTTTCTTCCATAATGGTTGTACTACTTTACAGTCCCACCAACAGTGAATGAGGGTTCCTTTTTCTCCACAGCCTCTCCAACATTTGCTATTACCCGTCTTGTTGATAATAGCTAATCTAACAGGGGTGAGGTGGTATCTCATTGTAGTTTTGATTTGCATTTCTCTAATAACTAATGAAGCTGAGCATCTTTTCATATATCTGTTGGCCATTTGTACCTCTTCCTGGGAGAAGTGTCTGTTCATGTCCTCTTCCCATTTTTTTATTGGATTGCTTGTTTGTTTGTTGTTGAGTTTTATGAGTTCTTTGTAAATTTTGGATATTAGGCCCTTATCTGAGCTGTCGTTTGAAAATATCAGTTCCCATATAGTTGGCTGTCTGTTTATTTTGATATCAGTTTCTCTTGCTGAGCAAAAACTTTTAATTCTGATGTAGTCCCATTCATTTATCTTTGCCTTCACTTCTCTTGCCATTGGAGTCAAGTTCATAAAATGTTCTTTAAAACCCAGGTCCATGATTTTAGTACCTATGTCTTCTTCTATGTAGTACTGTATTCTTACCTTGGAGACAGAGGAGTGCAGCTAATGGAGGTGAATGGCGGAGGAGGAGGGAGGGAGGAAGGAATGCAGGCACCATAGACACATAAACTAAAACTGCACTTTCTTAACACTAAATGTAAGTTAAAACTGCATTTTCTTTACTTTAAACAAAACTAAAACTGCCTTTCTCTATTTAAAATGAAACCACAAAAACTTAATTGTAAAAAAATACACTTTCTTAAGTTTAAACTTAACCTAAGCTTAACATTACGTATTTTTCATTTAATCATCACCTGTTTTTGTCCTTTTTGGCTGGCTGCACTCTCAGCATTTTCACTTGCAGGACTTTTGAATAAAAATCTATCCAAAGAGGTTTGCTTTTGCCTGCCTTTTAAAATGTTACAGAAATGTGACAAACAAGTGTCATTAAAAAGTGCTGAGCCTGACCTGTGGTGGCGCAGTGGATAAAGCGTCAACCTGGAAATGCTGAGGTTGCCAGTTAGAAACCCTGGGCTTGCCTGGTCAAGGTACATATGGGAGTTGATGCTTCCAGCTCCTCCCCCTCTTCTCTCTCTCACTCTCTCCTCTTTCTCTCTAGGCCCTGGCCAGTTGGCTCAGCGGTAGAGTGTCGGCCTGGCGTGCGGGGGACCCTGGTTCGATTCCTAGCCAGGACACATAGGAGAAGCGCCCATTTGCTTCTCCACCCCCCTCCCCCTCCTTCCTCTCTGTCTCTCTCTTCCCCTCCGGAAGCCAAGGCTCCATTGGAGCAAAGATGGCCCGGACGCTGGGGATGGCTCCTTGGCCTCTGCCCCAGGCGCTAGAGTGGCTCTGGTCGCGGCAGAGCGACGCCCCGGAGGGGCAGAGCGTCGCCCCTGGTGGGTGTGCCGGGTGGATCCCGGTCGGGCGCATGCGGGAGTCTGTCTGACTGTCTCTCCCCGTTTCCAGCTTCAGAAAAAAAAAAAAAAAGTGCTGGAGCCCGATCAGTTGAAACTTTTTCTGGGTCTTTCTTTTCAATGAAACTTGAAATCTTCTCCCACATTGCCAGCATGTCTTTAATTTCACTTGTAGAAATCACTTCCTCCGTCTCTACCTCCTCCTCACTACTAATCTCTTGCAGAAGCTCCATATGTTGCATCATCTGTAGCTCCTTCAACTCCTCAGTTGAGAGTTCCTCCTCATAATCCTCAACAAACTCATTTACGTCACCCTCATCTACCTCCAGACCCATCGACTTTCCGAGGAACACAATCTCCTCCAACACTTCTACCTGGGTCTCGGTCTCGGTCTCTGGTTCAAATCCTTCGAAGTCCCTGTCTGCAACAACATTAGGCCATAACTTTCTCAATGCCGAGTTCAAGGTTCTTGTTGTAACCTCTTGCCATGCCAAGTCAATAATGCATAAACATATCACGATGTTGTAGTGATCTTTCTAAAACTCTAGAAGGGTTAGATTTGTATTCTCAGTCACCTCAAAGCAGCAGCAGAACAAGTGCTTTGTGTAAAGCTTTTTAAAGTTGGAAATGACCTGCTGATCTATAGGTTGCAAGATTGAAGTCGTGTTGGGTGGGAGGTAGAGGACTTTCACGAATTTGAACTCATCGAGAATGTCATCTTCAAAACAAGGTGAGTGGGCTGGAGCATTATCAAGGATTAGTAATGCTTTCACTGGGAGTTTATTTTCTTGAAGATATTTCTACACTGTAAGACCAAAGACGAGATTCACCCATTCTATAAAAAACTGCCGCGTAACCCATGCCGTAGCATTGGTGCACCACATAACCTGCGGTTTTTCTTTAAGAATCTTGTCAGTCTTAAAGGCTCGAGGATTTTTGGAATGATACACTAGCAGTGGTTTTACTTTATAGTCACCGCTAGCATTTGCACACAATGCAAGGGTCAGACGGTCCTTCTTGGGTTTATGGTCTGGCAGCTTCTTCTCCTCTGCAGTGATGAAAGTCCTCCGGGCATTTTTTTCCAAAACAATCCTGTTTCGTCACAGTTGAACACTTGTTGGGGGATGTAGCCTTCCTTTGCGATAAGCGCAGCAAAACGTGCGATGTACTCCTCAGCTGCCTTAACGTCAGCACTTGCGGCTTCACCATGCCTCACCGGCGAGTGGATGCCAGATCTCTTCTTGAAATTTTCAAACCAGCTGTGACTTGTCTTAAATGTAACTTCTGCTGCCTCTTTTGAGGTTGATGGTTCTTTCTTCTCCAAGTCTCCGTAAATAATACGTGCCTCTTCGCATATTACAGTCTCCATCACTGTATCTCCTGCCAGTTCTTTCTCTTTCACCCACACCAGCATAAGCTTCTCCATTTCTTCATGGATATTTGTCCTTAATTGGGACAGAATTGTAGTTCCTTTCGCTGGATTTGCGCTTTTGATGGCATCCTTTTGTTTAAGGATGGTACAAATTGTAGATGTATTGTGGTTGTACAGCCTTGCCAGTACAATCACTCGTACACCACGCTCATGTTTTTCTATTATTTCTTGCTTTACTTCTATCGACATCATTCTCTTCTTCTTCTCACTACTGTCCTTTACACTCACTTTCTTTGGCCCCATGATAGCACACACAAAAAAAAGTTAGTAAAAAGTGCAAAATTGATGCAAGAACAAGTACAGGGCATGGGATTCAACTTGATTCTGCAGGTAACACATGAGAAAGAATGAGATGATGGTGTTGTGCTGCCGGCTTGGCCCATGCTCAACACGCCAGTTAGCGGCAGCTTCACCAATCACAACTCATATCTCAGAATTTCGCTCAGATCTCGAACAAAAATACAGACTGAGCCACAGCTCATATCTTAAAAAAGAACTTTGTATGTTGGTCTGCTCGTATCTGAAGGTACCACTGTACATATAACTGAGAATGGCCCACGAAGAAGCAATTGGTAGACTAAGAAACACTGGGAAGAACAGGAAAGTCAAGGAGACAAATTTGGTCAGTAACCATTCCGCCCTCTCTAAGGCAAGTGAGTACCCTGAAGGAATGATGACAAAATCGAACCTGCATGGCACAAAATAGCTCAATCACAGAGACCATAACTCTTGCTCACGCACCATACTAACCAAAGAACCTTCTGATCACAAAGCTGTTTCCTTAGGTACCTCCACACCAGTAGAAAAGATACCCTGGACTGAGGACATAAGTAAACAATGCTGCATGTAGATCACACACATGTATGTACATCCACACATCCATATGCACACAGAATAAGATGGCATGTATACACAGTGTGTGTATGTGTGTTTCCTTGGTGTGTACTTCTTGGTGGTCACTTCTCTGCAAGTCAAATTGTATTGATTCTGAGGCACTGAAAAGCCTGCACACATATAGAGATGTATCAGAAGGCCTGAGTCAAGTGAAGCGAGAATATTGTTAAAAGAGTGATTGAGGCAATAGTGTCAGGATTTCAGAATAGCCAGATAAGAAAGATGAGAGAAGATGTTCGGGTGGGGGGGGGGATTTAGAGATATTCCGGTGGGGGGGCAGTTAGATGAGGTCAAAGGACAGAGGATATAGAAGAAACTTAGTGAGCAGGCTGAAACTAAATCTATTATTTTAAGGTAAAGGAACAAATTCTAGTGATTGCTGTGAGAGATCACTGAATACACACTCAAGCTATTTGAGTGATTCATTCCAACATCTGACATCTAGGATCACAGCAGGAAGGGAGTTAGACATGAAGACTATGAATGAGATGACAAATTCTTAAAAATTGGAAGGCCAAATATTTTACCCACACAGTACTTAGTCTTCCTACTTTGTTCATGCTCTTCCCACGTAGTGGATTGGAACACCATCCCTACTCCACATTGCCTTCCACTATTTCATGGAGAGCACAGACATTTCCCCTAGAATATGACTGCTTTTGTTATATCCTCCCTAGTTTATTTTTAATGTGATGCATATATAATATAATTCAATGGCTAAATTTGTATGTGTTTATTGAATGAAAAAAAGGAAACATTATAATCATTAGACCATTCTGGAATATCATCCAGGAAATTTATTTTTAAAAATGTTTTCTGGTAGAACCAAGAAAGAGAGGCAACAAAGAATTCAAGAAAGAACAGTAATTTCTTCAAATTGGGAAATATATTTGTCAGCATCGAAGGCATTGGTGATGTAGACAAGCACAATGCTGGGGTTTCAGGGCAGCAATGTGAGCCCTCTGGATTGGGGAATAAGTGAAGACAGCTGAAAATAGGTCACTTTTCAGGGTACTGTGACAGAGATATGGTCATAGGGATCAGACTTTCCCTAAGAATTCTGAATGTTCGATGCTTTGATAAATGACATTTTAAAGTTTCACTTTCAGTTTGCTAGGACAAAGAAATACACTTGACTTTTATGTACTGACATTATTTCCTGCAAACTGACTAAACCTACTCCGTTGTTCTAGTCGATTCTTAGTAGATCTTGTAGAATTTTCAATGCAATCAGTTGTCTCCAAATAAAAATTATTTCACTTCTCCCTCTCCAATCTGGATGTCTTTCATTGAATTGTTATTGCAAATTGCACAAGCTGGAGTTCCTGGTAAAATGCTGGATAAGTGGTTAAGAAAACATTCCCACTCTGTTCTTCATTCTGGAAGTCAAGACTTAAGTCTCCCACCATTAAATATGATGGCTATAGACCTTTTTCTCTCTCAGCTTGTAGGATTTTTACCTTAACACTTGTTTTAAGAAATTAAGTTAATAAGTACTTTAGTGCAGTTTTTTGGATCTTTGGGTTTCTTGAAGTAATATGGGTTTATGGTATCCACCAAATTTGGGGAGGGTGGCAATTATTTCTTCAGTAATTATTTTCTACTCCCTCCTCCCTCCACATCCTTCAGCATTGCAATTAAATACACTTAAGTTGTCCCTGGTTTGGTAGTTCAATGGATAGAGTATCATCCTAGCACTTAGAGATTATGGGTTTGATCCCCAATCAGGGGCATATACAGGAAGCAATCAATGAGTATACAACTAAATGGAACAACATTGATGCTTCTCTCTCTCTCTCTTTCTCTATCTCTCTCTCTCCCTCCTTCCCTCCACCCTTCCTCTCTCTCTCTTAAATCAATGGGAAAAAATTTAAAAAGTAAATAAATACACTTATATCTACTTGAAGTTTTCCCACAACTCACTGGTCAGGCTCTGTTCATTTTTTTTAGCCTTCTCTCTGCTTCATTGTGGGAAGTTTACATTGCTGTATTCAGTTTCACTAACATTGTCTTCTACAATATCTAATCTGCTATTTTCCCCATCCAGTGTGTTTCTCATCACAGGCATTGTATATCTTATCACTAGAAATTTTACCTTGTTCTCTTTTATATCTTCCTTGTCTCTCCTTAACAAGTTCAATCATTTCTACCTTCCTGAACATATTAAATATAACTGTTTTAATGTACTTGTTAATGTATTTCAATCAAAGGTGTCATTTCTGCATCCATTTCTATAGATTAATTTTCTCCTCATTATGAGTCATTTTTTTCCTCCTTCTTGATATTTCTGCTCATTTTTTATTGGATATCAAACACTATAAATTTTACTTTGCTTGGTACCAGACATTTTTTAATTCCTGTAAATCTTAATCTTTGCTCAGGGACACAGTTATGTGAAAAGAGTTTGATCCTTCAAAACTTACCATTCAAGTCTGTTAGCCAGGGTCAGAGTGGCCTCTATTCTAGGGCTAATTTTTCAGCATTATTAAGGAAATAGCCTTGGGAGTACTCTAGCCCCATGAATGACAAGCCTCTAGGGTAGGAACATGAACTATTCTGGCCCTGTGTGAGCTCTTGAGACTTTCTTTTCTGCTTCTTTCAGATAGTTTTTCCTTCCCTTTGGGCTGTTGCCTCACATTTATGCCCTGATGAGCAGTCAGTTGAAGACTAGAGGGTGTCCCTGGAAGACCTGTGTAACTGTTTCTCTATGCTTCTTTTTCTGTTCTGCATACTTTGTTCTCATTAGACTCCAAATGTGAATGGTAAATCAAGGGTTCATTGCATCTCCTCAATCACAAAGATCTCTGGGCTCCATGTGGGTTTTCTCTCCTAGAAGGGTGGCCTGGAAACTCTGTCCAGCCAATAAGCTAAGTCAATTCAGGGTTCCTCTCATCTGTTTCCCATTCTCACTGAATCTCAACCAATCACTGTCTTGCTCTGCCTGGCATCCATTCAACAGCAAAGAGTGCTAAAAAACACTACTTTGTATATTTTTTTAAACTTTCAGTTGTTTCAGGAAGAAAGGGGTAAATCCAAATCAAATTTTTGGTTTGCTAAAGGTAGTAGTTTAAATTTAACATTTTATTCATTTTTAACTGAATTATTGGGGTAACACTGGTTAACAAAATTATACAGGTTTCAGGTGCAGAATTCTATACAACACATCCTCTGCACACCATATAGTGTGTTCACTCACCCAGGTCAAGTCTCCGCCCATCACCATTTCTCTCTTCTATACTCTCCTCCACCCCCACAGCAATTATGCCCTGTTGTTTTATTTTAAGGAATTTTCCCTTTTGATTAATGTTTCAGGTGATATTTCAGAATTAATACAGTTTTACAGCTTAGCTTAACATGAAGTTCTTTGCTGTTGGTTTGAATGAACAACCCATCACATCAAGTAATCCTTGACCTACTTTGTATAGTGAAGGGGGTGTGGTGAGTCTCAAATAGGGAGGGATGTATCTTAGCCTCCCTACTCTACCCCACCCCCCACTGAATTCTGCATGACTGCTCTTTTCCCTCATGGAGTACATGCAGGAAATCATTATCAAGTCTTTGAGAACAAAAGGGCTATCTATCACAAATCCATCTACAAGCTTTGGCTGCCTGCTCCTTCTATGTGTAGCACTGTGTCAGACTTAGTTAAATATAGAAGCAAGTGACCCATTCCCTATACGCCGGTGCCCTAGACTCTAGCAAGGATGTTAAACTAGCCTGATAGAAAAATCAATTCAATGGCAATCCTAAGTGCAGCCTGTAAGTCTAATAGCAGTTAATGAAAGGAAGCAAATAGGCTGAGCAATGATGAACAAATGGGTGTTGTCAGCAGCTGGATCTTAGAACAAGTGGGTGGACAACCTGGGCTTATGGTAGGACATAAAGGAGGTGTGAGCAAAGGCTGAGGAAGGAATATGCACACTTCACCTACTGGGCACATTACAAGGCCTCCCCAGGACAGAGCTGAGGGCCCGTATTGGAGAGCATGCAACGAGGAGGAAATACATTACTCTGAGGTCAGTGATGCACCAACTCATGAAGTCAGACCATTATTTTTTTAGCTTTTCATTGGCACCGTCCCCACCAAAAATTTCTCAGGAAATAGAAGCAGTGACCTTCCCACACCTATGCATGCCCTTGCACATTTACTATAGTAGGTGCAGATGGCAATGGCACCCTCCCCGTATCCTTTTACCTGGCCTGGACACATGTGGCCAGCAGTGTGAGTGTTGGCTATTAATGGCTCCCAGCTGTCCCTTTCTTAGGAGAATTCACTGGGTTGATGGGCCAGAACTGCCTTCCCAGAGGGTTGCATCCATACCCTTCTCCTCTGCCTCAGGAAGCAGAGGTTAATGACTACCTAGGGGGTACAAAAGTCCGGCCCCCTTGTCTTAGGTTGTACCTACCCAGGGATACATTTTGTGCTCCAAGGCTCCCTGAGGGATCAGTCCGAAGCTGGTCTCTAGCCAGGTTGGTCTCCTTGCTCAGTTCCTTCTCCTGCCCTGCTTCCCTCCTTCTCTCACTGATTTCTTCTCCAAGGTTTCTCCCAACAAATCACTTGCAAATGAGTCTCTCTATTGGTCTCTTCTTCTAGAATCCTGACGCATACACATTTTATAAATGCTGGGGGCGCTTCCACGTGAAAACTGAGAATTCCAATACTGTATCCTGACCTGTTAAAGGTTATTATGGCCTCATGATGGCTGATGTGAGCCAAATCGACCCATAACAGCTTCCTTACCACTCCTGGACAAGGCTTCAGGCTCCTGGTAAATCATTCCTGGCCACAGGCTCCATATCCTGGTTGTTGGGCCAATGAGTTTGTAAAATTTGTGGGTTTTGAGTTTGTTCCCTTTTATTGTTAAAAATGGTGCTGGGCAGCCATGTGTGTGCTTGCCCTCCGAGCAGGGAAATTGATTACAAATTGTGGATTGCATTCCTGCTTGGGAAGGGCCATTGTTATGCTAATGTTTGCTGGAGGAAGGGTTTTGCTCCAAAAAGTTTAAAAAAAAAAAAAAGAGAGAGAGAGAGAAGAAGAAGGAGAAGGAAGAAGGAAGCCGTGATGATAGGGTGCTGAAGGAGAAGCCAGTTCATGCAGAGAGGAGGAGGGAGAGGGAAGCCGTGATGGCAGGGTGCTGAAGGAGAAGCCAGTTCGTGCAGAGAGGAGGAGGGAGAAGGAAGCCGTGACGGCAGGGTGCTGAAGGAGAAGCCAGTTCGTGCAGAGAGGAGGAGGGAGAGGGAAGCCATGGTGGCAGGGTGCTGAAGGAGAAGCCAGTTCGTGCAGAGAGGAGAAGGAAGAAGGAAGCCGTGACGGCAGGGTGCTGAAGGAGAAGCCAGTTCGTGCAGAGAGGAGAAGGGAGAGGGAAGCCATGACGGCAGGGTGCTGAAGGAGAAGCCAGTTCGTGCAGAGAGGAGAAGGGAGAAGAAGCCATGATGGCAGGGTGCTGAAGGAGAAGCCAGTTTGTGCAGAGAGGAGAAGGGAGAAGGAAGCCGTGATGGCAGGGTGCTGAAGGAGAAGCCAGATCGTACAGAAAGGAGGAGGGAGAGGGAAGCCGTGATGGCAGGGTGCTGAAGGAGAAGCCAGATCGTGCAGAAAGGAGGAGGGAGAAGGTGTGCAGATGGGGAACCAGAGGTGCCTGAGACTGGTGGGTGCCTTTGATTCTAAGAAAAAATGGAGAATGTGTCAGGCTTTTGGAGGCCTGTGTGTGTTTACTCGCCAGCCAGTGCGAGGCTAGAATAAAGGAATGACCCACCATTTTTTGGCTCCACTGTTTCTTTACCATCTGCCTGAATCTAACGGGAAACTGCATGTAAATGGCCATGATGGTGGCAGCTGCTGGCCATATGGGGGTCAAGTTCCCAAATCTGTTTCTAGATCCCTTAAGTTTGGCTTCAGTTCTCACACATTCTCTCATTAGCCATGGCATCTTCATTAGGGTTGTCACTTGGGTTACTAACCTACTTTAGTCTCATATTCTCTATTTTTAGATATCCCTTTGAATATCTAAACCGTATCCAAGCAGAGGTCTCAATTACCCACGGGCTCAGATAAGGGTTTTAGAAGATTTCTATTTCCCCTCAAGCCTTGGTCTGGGTCTCTCACTGTTCCCACCCCTCCATCCTATAGCTAAGCTGCAGCCTCAGTGCCCTTCCTATGAACACAAGGACCCCTGTGTCCTGGCAGGGGCGGGCGTAGTCCTCAGCCTTGCAGGCCTGGACTCCACTTAGAAGTAGATCAGGCCAACACTTAGAATTAGAACCTCAGCTTTAAACTGGGTTGATGGCCCTGTGGTCCCCTCCCACCTCATGTTAGAGCACATTATTATAACTCAAAGATCTGATACCCTTAGACTCGCTGAAAATCCTCTTTCTCAGGGAATATCAATGGACACTCAGACCCCAGGCCCCAGCAAGAAGAGGTTCACTTGATCTTGCAGCAAACAGTTGCTATATTTTGAGTCAATCATTCCCTCTTGGGACTATAGCATCTTTTTTTTTTTTTTTGGTATTTTTTTGTCTGAAGCCGGAAACGGGGAGAGACAGTCAGACAGATTCCCGCATGCACCCAACCGGGATCCACCCGGCACGCCCACCAGGGGGTGACGCTCTGCCCACCAGGGGGCGATGCTCTGCCCTTCCGGGGCGTCGCTCTGTTGCAACCAGAGCCACTCTAGCGCCTGGGGCGGAGGCCATGGAGCCATCCCCAGCGCCCGGGCCATCTTTGCTCCAGTGGAGCCTTGGCTGCGGGAGGGGAAGAGAGAGACAGAGAGGAAGGAGAAGGGGAGGGGTGGAGAAGCAGATGGGCGATTCTCCTGTGTGCCCTGGCCGGGAATTGAACCCGGGACTTCTGCACGCCAGGCCGACGCTCTACCACTGAGCCAACCGGCCAGGGCAGGACTATAGCATCTTTTCCCATGTGACTTTGGTTTCTGGCATTGCGTTCTTCATTTTCTACATTCTTTAGTGCCATGCCCCCAATCCTCCCTGGAAATAACAAGTGTCTGTGGAAACAGAGAGAATTGTTTCATTTTTTTCCCCTCTTATCTTCATCATTTTATTTTTCCTTCTCTTTGGCCCACTCACAAAGCCCCCCTGCCCCCACTCTCAGAAGCCACCAGCAGATCTCCACAGCTGGTCTCTCAGGCCCAATAGTCCACCTACACTTTCCTGACTGAAGATTCAGTGGCTCCACAAAATGATCTTTTATTAACTTTTTAAAAATTTTTTGTCTGAAAAATAAAAAAATTGAAATTCAGGAAAGGGAATTTCAACTAAAATTCTAAACTATAGTATTTAAGGTCACGAGCTCTGGGACAACATGGCCAAGGATTCCACCCCAACACTTTCATGTTCTATCTCAGGGCCTCAGCTTCTTCATCTGGAAAGTGGGGATAATCCTAGAATCTTGTTCAAAGGATGTTGTATGGGTAAATGGATCTATTATATGTAAATCACTTAAAATATGAACCAGAAATAAATAAGCCCTCATGAATCATATATGAAGCTATTTTTTTTTCTTTTTCTTTTTTAATTTTTTATTCTGAAGCTGGAAACGGGGAGAGACAGTCAGACAGACTCCCGCATGCGCCCGACTGGGATCCACCCGGCACGCCCACCAGGGGCGACGCTCTGCCCACCAGGGGGCGATGCTCTGACCAGAGCCACTCTAGCACCTGGGGCAGAGGCCAAGGAGCCATCCCCAGCGCCCAGGCCATCTTTGCTCCAATGGAGCCTTGGCTGTGGGAGGGGAAGAGAGAGACAGAGAGGAAGGGGGGGTGGAGAAGCAAATGGGCGCTTCTCCTATGTGCCCTGGCTGGCTGGGAATCGAACCCGGGTCCCCCGCACGCCAGGCCGATGCTCTACCACTGAGCCAACCGGCCAGGGCCTATGAAGCTATTTTTATGGTGACTTTCTTTTGTATTTTTCAAGGCTATACATGTAGTAATTGCTCAAAAACTAATCTACACACACACACACACACACACACACACACACTCCTTCCTGGCTTTCTTCCTTTATAAATTCATTTAACAATAAAGAATAAGCATCTGTTGTGTCCAAAGCAACCTGCTAGGGTTTAGGGATTAAGAGATGAATAAAAGGGTAGGTCAGACGGCTGTCCTCAAACAGCTCACAGTCGCGGTGGGGAGGAATGGGGGCAGATGTGATAGAGACCTTCTCCCACAGGGAGATAGTGACCAAAGCGCGCTCTGCAGTGAACTCCGAGAAACAACACCTAACCTCAGGAACGACTTCATCACAGAGAGGAAGGGGGAAAAGGAAATCATCAGATGGGATCCTCGGGGCTCCAACTTTTAT
This sequence comes from Saccopteryx bilineata, assembly GCF_036850765.1. Taxonomy (NCBI): domain Eukaryota; kingdom Metazoa; phylum Chordata; class Mammalia; order Chiroptera; family Emballonuridae; genus Saccopteryx; species Saccopteryx bilineata. Next base: position 15,645,372 of record NC_089499.1, on the reverse strand, counting down.
AGAATGAAATTCAAATCTACTGTTTTTCATCTTAAGGATGTTAAAACAGGTAGGAGCAAAGGCAGCAAGAACTTGTTAAAAGTTTTAGGCATTTATTTCAACTCGAAGTAATCAGTTGGCCTCCTGAGTTAAATAACTCACTGGTTCTGGTTCTGGTTGAGTGTCCGTCCCATAACTCTTCAGTGTTTAACTTGTGTGCAAAGCCCAGGAGGGAGGAGGCACAGCTGCCCCTCAAACAGGAGCCCTCAGAGAGAAACAGACCAGGCAACACCAGGGGCCCACAGTGTGCTGCCTTTCTCCAGGGAAGGAAGGAAGGAAGTCTGCCAACAGCTACCTTGCAGATGGTGGAGGCTCAGGCTTACCCATTGTGTCCGAGGTAAGTAACAAGTACAGCATGCCTTCAAGTGGACAGGGTGCCTCTGGGGGAACAGGGCACATTGAGGGCAGACCTCTGAAGAGAGAAATTATACCTCGCAAGTTGGGTCAGAACTTTTGAATCTGCAAAAGAGGAACTGGTAGGAAAGATAATGTCAAGTTTTTTTGTTTTTTTTTTAATTTTTTTTTTTTTTTTTATTCATTTTAGAGAGGAGAGAGAGAGACAGAGAGGGAGAGAGAGAGAGACAGAGAGAGAAGGTGGGGAGGAGCTGGAAGCATCAACTCCCATATGTGCCTTGGCCAGGCAAGCCCAGGGTTTTGAACCGGCGACCTCAGCATTTCCAGGTCGATGCTTTATCCACTGCGCCACCACAGGTCAGGCCAGATAATGTCAAGTTTTAACAGAGTGTTCTGTTTTCTTTTTTTTTTTTTTTTGTATTTTTCTGAAGCTGGAAACGAGGAGAGATAGTCGGACAGACTCCCGCATGCGCCCGACCGGGATCCACCCGGCATGTCCACCAGGGGCGACGCTCTGCCCACCAGGGGGCGATGCTCTGCCCCTCTGGGGCGTCGCTCTGTTGCGACCAGAGCCACCCTAGCGCCTGGGGCAGAGGCCAAGGAGCCATCCCCAGCGCCCGGGCCATCTTTGCTCCAATGGAGCCTTGTCTGCAGGAGGGGAAGAGAGAGACAGAGAGGAAGGAGAGGGGGAGGGGTGGAGAAGCAGATGGGTGCCTCTCCTGTGTGCCCTGGCCGGGAATTGAACCCGGGACCTCTGCACGCCAGGCCGACGCTCTACCACTGAGCCAACCGGCCAGGGCGAGTGTTCTGTTTTCTGAAACCAGAAGAATTCTCTCGGTTTAAGCCCTTCCCCCTTAAGGAAAAGTATCCTTCTGTGTAATTGTGTAGAAGAAACAAATTAGGGCTTCTTACCCAGGAAACAGGTTGCATGGGGCACATACACCTAGAAGCAGTAGGTCCCCATCATGGACAGCCCAGGCATTGGGGTCTGACTGCCCTCTGAAGAACTGTTTTCCCTCCTCCTGGGGCAATACTGGATCATCTCTAGGGCACACATTTAGACAATTCACAAATGATAAATCGTCAAGAAGAAAAGAGTGGCAAAAGGTTATTCTCATTAAAAATAAATAAACAAAAAACCTTTGCTTTATCCACGCCTCAACAAAGCATTTTTATTTTCTTTAAATACTAGCTTCGCCATGCAACTGAAATAGAAATGAATAAGCAAAGTATTGATTTCTAGCTACATTTCAGGGCCTGAGCTAATATGGAAAGATTATATCAGATTTATCCAAGCCAATGATGTAATCCCTGTCCTTAGTTTCCACGGCAGAAAGGAACAAGAGGAAAAAAGACTCAAGTTGTTTACTTTGCAGACCACAGCCCAGACTGACTTTAGATCAGATGCTTACAAACAATCCTCCACATGGGAACTATTTTCTGAGAGCCATGATTAAAGTAAAGTATAGAGTTGGTGTTTTTTCGGTTTGGGGGTTTGTTTTATCAAATTTGCAGAAGAAACAGATAATAATTTTTAATATGAATGATTTTTCTTTAAATGTGGACTGCAGATACCAAATCAGTACTATAGAGAGTGTAAAATGGTATCTGCTTTTGAGTAAATTTACATATTTGGTTATATTAAATTTCTTCTGTTGGTATTTCGTGTTACACCTTGAAGGGACCTCTTCTGAACATGCAGTTCTATGTGACTACATAGATGGCACATCTGTGATTCCAGTGCTGGCTATCACACGTGCACAAAGTTAGATAACCAGGGATGTTTATTACAGAATTCTGTATAATAGAAAAGAAGAAAACTCCTTTCATGCTCATCCAAAAGGAATATATAAATTATCTGCTTCAATGAAGAAGAATGAGCTCTATATAATTTACTAATATAGAAACACTTCCTAGTCATGCTGCTAAGTAAACAAGAGTGCCTACAAAAAAATAGACTATCCAGGCCTGACCTGTGGTGGCGCAGTGGATAAAGTGTCGACCTGGAAATGCTGAGGTCGCTGGTTCGAAACCCTGTACTTGCCTGGTCAAGGCACATATGGGAGTTGATGCTTCCAGCTCCTCACCTCTGTCTCTCTCTCCTCTCTCTCTCTGTCTCTCTCTCTCCCTCTCTCTCTCCTCTCTAAAATGAATAAATAAAATAAAAATAAAATATTAAAAAAACAGACTATACAGTGGTGCCTTGAAATACGAGCAGACTAATATACACATTTTTTAAGATACGAGCTGTGACTCTGTCCATGTTTTTGTTCGAGATCCAAGCGAAATTCCGAGATATGAGTTGTGATTCGGGAAGCTGCCGCTAGTTGAGTCCAGTATCGGCAGCACAACACCAGCATCTTGTTCTTTCTCACATGTTACCCACAGAATCAAGTCGAATCTCATGCACTGTACTCGTTCTTGCATTATTTTTGCATTTTTTACTAACTTTTTTTGTATGCTATCATGGGGCCGAAGAAAGTGAGTGTAAAGGACAGTGGTGAGAAGAAGAAGAGAATGATGTCGATAGAAGTAAAGCAAGAAATAATAGAAAAACATGAGCGTGGTGTACGAGTGATTGAACTGGCAAGGCTATACGACCGCAATACATCTACAATTTGTACCATCCTTAAACAAAAGGATGCCATCAAAAGCACAAATCCAGTGAAAGGAACTACAATTCTGTCCCAATTAAGGACAAATATCCATGAAGAAATGGAGAAGCTTCTGCTGATGTGGGTGAGAGAAAGAACTGGCAGGAGATACAGTGATGAAGACTGTGATATGCAAAAAGGCACTTATTATTTACGGCAACTTAAAGAAGAAAGAACTATTAACCTCAAAAGAGACAGCAAAAGATACATTTAAGGCAAATCATGGCTGGTTTGAAAATTTCAAGAAGAGATCTGGCATCCACTCGGGGGTGAGGCATGGTGAAGCCGCGAGTGCTGACGTTAAGGCAGCTGAGGAGTACATCGCACGTTTTGCTGCGCTTATCGCAAAGGAAGGCTACATCCCCCAACAAGTGTTCAACTGTGATAAAACAAGATTGTTTTGGAAAAAAATGCCCGGGAGGACTTTCATCACTGCAGAGGAGAAGAAGCTGCCAGGCTATAAACCCCTGAAAGACCTTCTGACCCTTGCATTGTGTGCAAATGCTAGTGGTGACTGTAAAGTAAAGCCACTGCTAGTGTATCATTCCAAAAATCCTTAAGCGTTCAAGACTCACAAGATTCTTAAAGAAATACTGCAGGTTATGTGATGTGTCAATGCTAGGGCATGGGTTACGCAACAGATTTTTATTGAATGGATAAATCTCGTGTTTGATAATGCTCCAGTCCACCCATCTGATCTTGAAGATGACATTCTCAATGAGTTAAAATTTGTGAAAGTCCTCTACCTCCCACCCAACACAACTTCAATCTTGCAACCTATGGATCAGCAGGTCATTTCCAACTTTAAAAAGCTTTACACAAAGCACTTGTTCCGCCGTTGCTTTGAGGTGACTGAGAATACAAATCCAACCCTTTGAGAGTTTTGGAAAGATCACTACAACATCGTGATATGTTTATGCATTATTGACTTGGCATAGCAAGAGGTTACAAGAAGAACCTTGAACTCGGCATGGAAAAAGTTATGGCCTGATGTTGTTGCAGACAGGGACTTCGAAGGATTCGAACCAGAGACCAAGACTGAGACCAAGGTAGAAGCGTTGGAGGAGATTGTGTCCCTCGGAAAGTCGATGGGTCTGGAGGTAGATGAGGGTGATGTAAATTAGTTCGTCGAGGAACATGAGGAGGAACTCTCAACTGAGGAGTTGAAGGACATACAGGTGATTCGACATACAGAGCTTCTGCAAGAGATTAGTAGTGAGCAGGAGGTAGAGACAGAGGAAGTGATTTCTACAAGTGAGATTAAAGACATGCTAGCAAAGTGGGAGAAGCTTTCAAGTTTCATTGAAAAGAAACACCCGGAAAAAGTTTCAACTGGTTGTGCTTCAGCACTTTTTAATGACACTTGTTTGTCACATTTCCGTAATTTTTAAAAGGCAGGCAAAAGCAAACCTCTTTGGATAGATTTTTACTCAAAAGTCCTGCAAGTGAAAGTACCGAAAGTGCAGCCCAAAAGGCAAAAATAGGTGATGATTAAATGAAAAATATTTATATGTAAGCTTAAGTTAAGTTTAAACTTAAGAAAGTATTTTTTTTTTTTACAATTAAGTTTTTGTGGTTTCATTTTAAGTAGAGAAAGTAAAGTTTTAGTTTTGTTTAAAGAAAATGCAGTTTTAGTTTACATTTAGTGTTAAGAAAATGCAGTTTTAGTTTACGTGTCTACAATGCCTTCCTCCCTCCCTCCTCCTCCTCCGCCATTCACCTCTGTGAACCGCACTCATCTGTCTCCAAGGTAAGAATACAGTACTAAAGAACACTTTTTTCTTTTATTTCATATATTTTGTTATGCATTGGTAAAGTATACATGAGTGTTTCTTAATTAAAAATATGTCTTTTCTCCTAATTTAGGATGGTTTGGGGATGTTTCACAGGGCTGGGATGGATTAAATCTATTTCAGTTATTTTAAATGGGAGAGTTTGTTGGATATTTTGAGTTGACTGACTGATGAGCTCGGTCACAGAACAAATGAAACTCATATCTCAAGGGACCACTGCAGTCCCCTTTTCTAGGGACAAACAGAGAGACATGTTCATAAACATCACTCAAGTGCAAGAAAACGGACTGGATAGACTCATGTAACAATTCACAGGGCTGTCCTAAGAAGAGAAAGATTAGGATTTATTGTATATAGAAGAACCATTGGCATTAAGAATATGATTAAATAGCATATATTTTTTAAGGAAAAAATTAGCATGTAAAATTTCTCGTTAATTAGGGAAAACAGATCTGAAAATTTTAAGCCAGTGAAAGTAGAGAAAAAGTGGGTAGTATCAAATGATAAGGCAAATCAAAATGACAATGATATTATTATACTAAATTTAACCTTAACTGATAAAAACTTAAAGAACTAAAATATATGACAAGGTAGAAACCAATGGGGAAACAATAAAGGTATTAGTCAACTTTTTTCTGTATTAGTTGTTCATTTTTAAATTTTTTTTAATTAAAGTTCACCTTCAACATTACTTTGTATTGGTCTCTGGTGCACAGCATACTGGCCAGACAATCACTCACTTCACAGAGTGCCTCCCCTGACATTCCCAGCAGCCACCTGGCTCCATACAGAGTCATCTCAAAATTAATGACATGTTCCCTATACTGTACTTCACATCCCCATGACTGTTCTGTAGCTACCATTTTATACTACTTAACCCCTTCACCTCTTTACAGTCCCCAACCCCCTCTCCTCTGGCAACCACCTAGAGCAGTGGTTCCCAACCTTTTTTGGGCCACGGACCAGTTTAATGTCAGAAAATATTTTCACAAACTGGCCTTTATGGTGGGATGGATAAATGTATCATGTGACCGAGACAAGCGTCAAGAGTGAGTCTTAGATGAATGTAACAGAAGGAATTTGGTCATTTTTAAAAAATAAAACATCATTCAGACTTAAATATAAATAAAACGGAAATAATCTAAGTTATTTATTCTTTCTCTGTGAACCAGTACCAAATGGCCCATGGACCGGTACCAGTCTGTGGCCCAGGGGTTGAGGACCACTGACCTAGAGGGTATGATGCTAAATAAAACAAGGCTATCAGAGAAGGACAAATGCCACGTGTAGAATTTAAAGAAAAAAAAATAAATGAACAAAATTGAAACAGGCTCATTAACACAGAGAGACTGGTGGTCATTATTTGAATAAAGGATTCTTCTCCTTAAAACACATCTGTTTTGAGCATATCATCTTAATTCCAAATGTTGTCTTTACTACTGCAGGTCTACACAATACCTCTAGAAAACACCAGCATGTTGGGCTGGAATGTCCCAGAGGCTCTAGAGAACACATAGTCCACATAGAAATAGTGTGTCCATGATCCATGTCCACACATGGAAATAGAATGTTCATGACTATGGCCAGTCTGACTTACATCCACAGTTCCTAATGGCCTGACCTGACCAAGGGACCAGAGTGTTGGGGCCACACAAAGATGCCAATCTTGTGTATGGACTGTCAGCACTGAGAGAGAGATTTGACACTTAAAGAAGAAGATACCAGAAACCAGAGGCCTGACCAGCTAGCTTGGTTGGTTAGAGCATCTTCCAGAAGCACAGAGGTTGCTGGTTCGATCCCTGGTCAGGGCACATGTAGGAACAACACATTGGTATTCCTGTCTCTCTCCTCCTTACTCTCTCTCTAAAATCTCTCCTTACTCTCTCTCTATCAATAAAAATCTTAAAAAAAAAAAAAAAAAGAAAAGAAAAAGAAACCAGAGGCACAATGAGCTCTAAATGTAGACAAAGTTGGATATCAGGGCAAGCAATGAGATTTGATAAAACTGAAAAACAAAGTGTATCAGTTCTCCAACATCAAATGTTAGGAGTGACTAAGGCAACAGAGTGTTAGCATGCACATAGACTCTTTCATCATTCAGGAAACAGTTCTGGACCCTTGAAAGTGTGCCGAGCTCACGCTGAGAACTGAGGAAGTGAGTGGTGACCTATCTCCTGCTCACACAGATTTTACAGACGGGGCTTGGGAAATACAGACTGGGAAATAGGCTGGTAGGAGACAGTGGTTAGCAGCTATGGTAAGAGTGCGGCCAGAGTGCCGTAGGCCATCACAGGAGCAACACCTCTTTTCAGGTGTGTTGAGCACAAGCTGGTGAGCACAGACCCAGGGTAGAAGTCCCTTTTCACCTAAACTATAAACAGTCACCCAAATGAAGCCACACAAAGGAGTGAGATTGGAGAGCACTTCTGACAGAAGCAACAGTATTTGTAAAGGCCCTTGAATGAAACAGAGAGCATAGCATCTGGGTAACTGCAGGAGACTCACGTGCCTGGGGTGTGTGAGCAAAGGGAAAGTGATGAGACAGGAGCTTACAGGTACACAGGAAGCCAGGTGAGAGGGCAGAGGACATCAGCCACTCCCATGCACAGCTCCACGCACAGCCCCCGGTGCTGCAGTATGAATTTCACATTTGTTTCTGTGTTAATATCAATCAATGTAGGTGACTGGCCACTTAAAACTTGGTGTGCAGTATGAATTTCCATTTTATTGCAGTTTTTCACTGAACATTTTTATAATGTACCCTGTTCACTGAGCTGAAATGTTGCTCCTTGTTTCAATCATGTTGAGCCTGAAAAGGTGACTACGTTATGAGGTAGCAGACTCCAAATCACCAATCAGCGTAAATCCTGTCAAGAATTAACCTTCCCAATTAGTTGTTGCAGGTTTACCTGATGTTGGCATCGGCATTTTATAGGTATATAGATATGTGCACAGAAACATGTATGTAATATATAAATGTGCGTCTCCAGACACCAGTATATAAATGTAGACACTAAGTCAGCTCCGTGTTCATTCTTTAATATTCATTTGTTAATGCATTCAAGTTCGCATCAGCCCGTTGCCGTAATTATTTCAGGTAAGCCCAATTAGGCACAGCAGATTTTTTCCACTAAGCTGCACAAGTCATTTGTCAGATCATATCTCTTGGTTTTTTACGTGACAGCAGTTCTTGCTCAGGGAAGTCCCAGCGTTAGGAAAACAAATGACCCAAAGGACCATTACAGTAATAAAATGTGGGCTCTGGGTAAGTGGCAATAAAGAAGTTGAAACTGGCAATTAAAAAACAAGAAACTAAGCATTTTGTACCAAAACCTTAATGAGTTTCCATCTGTGGCCTCAAAGACCTGCTGTGGTCTAATGGAAAGAGCAACCTAATTTCTACAGGTTAAGGAAGAGAAATTAGAAAAATCGAAGCCTTGTAAACTGGAATTCAGCTTAGAGGGGAATACCACGCTTCCATTTACAAATACAACACTGTTTGCAATGCAGTCTTTCAAAACACATATACTTCATAGGGCAGACTGCAACATTTCCGACAAAGAGTGTCCACCAAGTAATACTTTTTTCCTTAAGACCACCTGACAGGCTTCTTTGACAATAAGGTTTAAAAAAAAAAAGTAGTGATTAAATTCTTCTTAAAATATTTCCATCAGTTCAACCTGAAGGTTTTTACTTTCCTAATCACACTGACTAGTCCCACAGTTTTCTCACTGCTTAATTTTTTGAGATTTATATAGTTTGTTGAATTTATATTCTATATATGAGAATTTCCTACACCCAGGCCTATGGATTCCCAAAGAGGACGGTGGATATATATACTCAGCCCTTAAATATCTCAATGATCTTTAAAGTTATGCTTTATAAGCATTTGAAAATATTAAATATCTCATATCTGGATCACCTTTGATCAAACTATCTAGACACAATTTCTGTGCCTATGTTGATGTTTGAATGCTACCTTAATAGTGAGCTATCAAAAAAAAAAAAAAGTAGAGGCCATCTTCATTCTTAAAAGATGCTTTCAAACTACATGAAGGCAAAGAGTGAGATGACAAGATATGGGGGTGACATTTGCACAGTATTTGTATGAGAAGTGAGTCACCATTCAGTCCATAAGAATGAAACAATCTGACCTGGAAAAATAAATAAACAACCACCGCAAGGCGGCTCAAGTTCATTGTGTGTGTGTGTGTCAATGTGTTTTCTACAAAATCACGTTCTCTATTACCTTATAGTTGTTAACTTCATGTACATTATTTTAAGTTGTAGCTCTATTTTTATTTCATTTGCAAATTGAATTTGGCTTTTAGATGAACAAAGCCACTATTTTAAGATTTTAAATATTTACACTTGTTGATATTTATGCAGGTAACATAATAAAACTATTTCTAATCAATCAGAGGGGTCTGAAATATTTTTTCCTTCAAAGGGATCTCTGCACTCCTCATGTTTAGATGCCCTGCTCCTCAAGATGTGCCTTGTTACTTTAATTAGATTTTGAGCTTCTCAGGGACAAGCCATTGTCTCTACCTTACATCTCCTATCAAACACTGGGCACATGCTGGTTAAATATTCAAAGAATAAATGAGACATGTTCTTAAAACATTGGTTTTTTTCATGTTTTTGTGCACCTGAATACTGCTTTCTGAGACCCAAATTAATACTCCTGTGGGATCTCATGCCTTCCCAAACTGTTCTACCAGTAGGAAAATATGTGCTTATCTTAGCAAATGTGGAGGTAAGATAAAATTCAGACTAAATTATCTCAGAAGCGTTATATAGCCTAAATTGCCAGTTAACTTTGTCCTAAATACAAAACTTACTAACACTAAGGTCTAAATGACCACATGTATTGATTTCTTGGGGTAAAAGTCTGAAAGTCAAAAAATACATTCTTGCATAGTTTGGTTTTTCTGGAAAATAACTTGAACTTGTGTCCTACTTGGCTTTATTATTATGGCCCCAACTCCCAAAGGAAGTGCTATATTTTGATGTAGCAAAACCTCCAATTCCAAAGTCCTGACACAAAATGAAATTTCCATGTGGAGAACTCAAACCCACCAATTAAGTACAAGCACAGCATAAAAATAACTTTTACATCTCATATATCATCATGCTGTAATGGAATATGCTAAAAAAAAATTTCAGAAAGTAAAATACAAGTATTAGTTACTGAAATCTTAAGGAAAAAGATACGTAATATAAGTACTAAAACTTAAATCATGAGATACAATAGTCCCAATTCATCAAGACTCACTGGGGATTTTTTTTAATTAATTTTAATGGAGTGACATTGATAAATCAGGGTACATATGTTCAGAGAAAACATCTCCAGATTATTTTGACATTTGATTATGTTGCAAACCCATCACCCAAAGTCAAACGGTCTTCCATCACCTTCTCTCTGGTTTTCTTTGTGCCTCCCCACCCCTGGTTACCTTCACATTCTTGTCCATGTCTCTGAGTCTCATTTTTATGTTCCATCTATGTATGGAATCATATAGTTCTTAGTTTTTTCTGATTTACTTATTTCACTCAGTATAATGTTATCAAGGTCCATAGATCAATAGAACAGAACAGAGAACCCAGAAATAAACTCACAGCTTTATGGACAACTGATATTTGACAAAGGAGATAAGAGCATACAATAGAGTAAAGACAGCCTCTTTAATAAATGGTGTTGAGAAAATTGGACATCTACCTGCAAAAAAAAATGAAACTAGACCACCAACTTACACCATCCACAAAAATAAACTCAAAATGGATAAAAGACTTAAATGTAAGCCATGAAACCATAAGCATCTTAGAAGAAAACATAGGCAGTAAGCTCTCCGACATCTCTCGCAGCAATATATTTGCTGATTTATCTCCACGGGCAAGTGAAATAAAAGACAGGATAAACAAATGGGACTATATCAAACTATAAAGCTTTTTGCACAGCTAAAGACAATAAGAACAGAATAAAAAGACAAACTACACAATGGGAGAACATATTCGACAATATGTCTGATAAGAGGTTAATAACCAAAATTTATAAAGAACTTGTAAAACTCAACACCAGGAAGACAAACAATCCAATCAAAAAATAGGCAAAAGAAATGAATAGACACTTCTCCAAAGAGGACATACAGATGGCCAATAGACATATGAAAAAATGCTCAACATCACTAATCATTAGAGAAATGCAAATTAAAACCACTGGGGAATTTTGCATACATCTTTGTAATTACAAAAATCTGAAATTTACCCATGTTATAACCTGAGACATCAATATATTGAAACACATATTTTGATGAAATTAAGCCACTACTCCATATATATGGCATGAATACTCCATAACCGGGTGGCATGAAATAAGCTCTTTTTCAGTAACTAGATTTTGGTTCAGACATATCGTCTATTGACCAGAAATTGAAGTGCTGATTTTGCCTTTGCTTGTTGTTTTTTGGGTTATTATTATTTTTTGCTATTTAAATTAGCAGTTTATTATAATAAACATGTAATGTATATTACATAATATAACATATACTCATCACAAATATTCAAGTAAGACAGGAGTGGATAATGTGAAAGTTACAGTCCTTCTTCACTTTCTAGCGTTTGCTACTATTTACAGTTTGGTTTTATCATTCCAGACAATTGACCACATATGGAAATTGCTGCTATAAAAATGGGATCGTGTTATATATTCCAGTTAGGGCAGTGGTTCTCAAAGTGTGTGCCAGGGTGCACTGGTGCACCCTAGAGGATTTCCAGGTGTGCCCTATGGTATTCCAGAGAAATATGTGCCTGTTGGGGACCAAAAAACCAACAGGGTTTTTAGAGTTTAGATTTTGGGGGCATGGAGGTGTGAGGAATTGGCTGTAAGCTGACAGTCTGCCCAACCCCCCACCTCACTTACCTGATGAGGTTGCAAGGCTGTTAAGCTGTGGTGCTGGATTGTTTACACTACCCCCCACGTTCCCTGGAAAGACTGGAGGCAAGTTTCTTCTATCCTTTGGTGTAAAGTTAAGATGATATGTGTGGTGGGGGTTTTCTGCACTCAACGCAATTAAGAGTAAAAAAGGAGGAATTCTTCAATGTATTGATGAGGACATGAGAGTTTCTCTTTCAAATAGATGCCCAAACATTGAAGAAATCGCTAGGACACATCAGGCTCATGTTTCTCATAAACACAAGAATGAAAAAACTGAACACATTCGCACCAGGACCTGCCAAATTTACTAAATCTTACTCAGAATGTATCTATATATATAAAAAGATAACTTTTTTGTTGTTTTCTTATTTTTTAATCCCTCTTTTTTATAAATTCTAAAAAGCATAACTCAAAAAATGTAACATAAAAATGTTTTTTTAATGTCAGAATAAATTTAACTTTGCTGTATTTATTTTGTTTAATCACCATAAAAGCACGCTTGGACTTTATTTTTTTTTCTTTAATATTTGACTTAAGTATTATAATGTATTTCTCAGAAATCTGTATAATAGTGCATCTACAATTATTGGTAGGATTTTAAATGCACCCGACTTCAAAAAGTTCAAGAACCTCCGAGTTAGGGTCACGTATGAAACCGATAGCACCCTCAAATTGAAGTGAGGAGAGTTCAGTAGCCAAATTAGATAAAAGGGTATGGCAGTGTGAATGCAGAATGCGGCTCTCTGGGGCTTGAACAGCCAACCATCACCTCCCGAGGACTAAGAGTGGTTCCAGTCCAAAGACAGAGCGGGTACACAGGGAGAGCTGCCCCCACAGGAGCCCGAGTCACACCCTGAGTCAGCTTTAGGGAGGAGTCAGGGAGATAAAACTCGGCTCTCAGCTCCTTCCCTCCAGTCTCCTGAGCTCCAACCACCCCCAGGGCGTCAGCGCAGGTGGATAGGGGCGTGGCCTGTGGAAGAGTTCCACCAGGTTTGATTCCCCGGTTCTGCAGCTCTTGTGTCGCACTGATCAACAACGGACATTTTACCCTATCTGCTCTGTGGATTCACCTCATTCTTTTTTCATTGTGACATAGAATGCCACTATTATGGACTGATGCCAGCGGTTACTTAGAGATGGACACTGGGTTCCCGTGTTCTCACCCGCACAGACCACGCTGCGGTACCAAGCCTTAGTCTGCATACTGGTGTGAAGTCTGTGGGACACTTCTTTCCACAAGGAACTGCTGAGCCACGGGGTTGCTGCTTTTTAAAGAAACTAAGATGTTTTCCCACCTCCTCTGTTTAGAGACTGAGACTCTTAGAAAGCTACTGTGCATGAAATAATGCACAATGATGTTGCATCTGATGTATATAAACTTTAAAGGTAAAGCATGGTAGATAGAGCCAGAGGCAAGAGAAGATAACCGCCCACCACCCACACACACCCCCCACACGCCATGCAAGGCATCCAGAGACTAGGTTTCCTGGGTTCTCTGCTGTTCAGAGTATCACTCAAAAATGGTGGATGGAAAGTTCATTTTCTGAGACCCTAAATGTGCAAAACTGCCTTTATGACTGAATATAGAATTTTATGTGAGAAAACCTTTTTTCTCAACATATTAATGACATTGTTCCATTGTAATCTCTTTCCCAGTCATGCTGATGCAACGTTAGGGTTATTCCGACTCTTCATCTTTTATTTGTAACCTTCCCCTCCGAACCTCTGAGTTCGTAAGCCATATTAGTTCATGCATTATAGAGGACAAAGATGACACACTGTCCAAATTTTTTTTTTGGGGGGGGGCTTCTAATTAGTAATTCCTACAGGTTCACTTTTCCTCTGCATACCTAAGGAACACACACCCTTTGGTTATGTAAGAGAACCTCTCCCTAAGCCTCGCCATGTTAACTTCATATTTCTGTGTCGTCACATTTAGGGAACCCTCAGCAGGCCGCGCATTTGCCAACACACTGGTTGCCTGTGCTTCCCATCACCATCTCCCTGGTGGGTCAGAATCTGAGTCTCACACAAGGAGCTGAGGGCAAGTCCTGTGCACAGTCCTGAAAAATGCTCAATACCAAGTTGACCCATATACAGCGCTGCTCTGCCAGCCATGTCTTCTCTTACGTGGAATCTATTAGAAAGTTGATTTATTTTGAGGTAATTTTTTTTTACAGAGACAGAGAGAGGGACAGATAGGGACAGACAGACAGGAAGGGAGAGAGATGAGAAGAATCTATTCTTCGTTGTGGCACCTTAGTTGTTCGTTGATTGCTTGTTCATTGATTGCTTTCTCATATGTGCCTTGACTGGGGGGTGGGGAGCTACAGCAGAGCGAGTGACCCCTTGCTCAAGCCAGCAACCTTTGGGAGCAAGCCAGCGGCCATGGGGTCATGTCTATGATCCCACACTCAAGCCAGCAATCCCACCCTCGAGCTGCTGAGCCCACTTTCAAGCCGGCAACCTCAGGGTTTCAAACCTGAGTCCTTCACATCCCAGTCCGATGCTCTATCCACTGCACCACCACCTGGTCAGGCTGAGATAATTCTTTAAATCACATACAAAAAGCAGTATGGGGAGATAGGATATCCCCTTTTCACACTGTTCCCAGTAGGCTTCCTGTTCTCGCGCGCGCACACACACACACACACACACACACACAGCTGCACGGCATGAGAGAGAGCTGTCATCTCTGGAACACACAGTAGAGTGGTACTGTTGGGCCGGGAGAGGAGAATGAGAAGGACCAAACACTGCCTGGGAAGAGGGAGGACATTCAGTCAAGACATCTGCTCAGCAACAGCACAGACCCTGGGTTTTTCTCACGTGAGGATACACCAGGGACCGAGGTAGAAGCCCTGTGTCGCTTTCTCTTGCCTTGAAATGTTGCTCATTTAGAGATGTTTATGAATGAGTGCACATCCAACACTTCTCAACTCCACTGGGAAACTTTTACAAGAAATTGGCCCATTGCTGAACAATCTCCTTTATTACCAGTGCCGTTGCAATGTTTGATGTGTGTGCGTGTGTGTGTGTGTGTGTATGTGTGTGTGTGTGTGTGTGTGTGTGTGGCTATGCCAATGGGAAGATCATTAGGAAGCTAAACCTGCTCACGATGGTAAGTGAAGCATTTGGAGCTGGAGGGATTATGTGTTTTTCATGGTTCACTCCACTGGGGCCAGTGGTCAGCAAACTCATTCATCAACAGAGCCAAATATCAACAGTACAACGATTGAAATTTCTTTTGAGAGCCAAATTTTTTAAACTTAAACTATATAGGTAGGTACATTCCTTATCGAGGTAGCGCCCACACATGGTGTTTTGTGGAAGAGCCACACTCCAGGGGCCAAAGAGCCACATGGGGCTTGCGAGCCGCGGTTTGCAGACCCTGGAACTAGACAAAAAAGAGGGAGGGCGATTATTTTTGGTGTCTCTTATACTGAAGCAACAAACCTCTCTCGTGGCCTTCGTGTTAGCTCCCTGAATCTTCTCTGGCAGTTCTTCTGGTATTGAGTTTTATTTCTCCAAATGCTACCAATGGACGGTTTCCCTCTTCCGGATCTTGGTCATGACAGCATCTTCCTTGTTTACTTGTATGGTAGGCATGTTTCTCCGGACATGGGTGGGAGTTTAACTTCTTCTGCCACCAGCTTCTTCCACGATTCTGAGCAAGAACAGACCATGCAGAAACCCCCACCCCCTACCCCCTATTCCCCCGTCAGCTGTCTGCCCCCCTCTTGACCTACAGCTCGGAGCGAGGAAGGGTGCTGGACAGAAGGTAGGACTGGTGGGCAGATGTCACTTCCACTACCCAAGATAAAAGCAGGTCTCCAAACAAATTATTTGCTAGAATGTGCTTTATTTATTATAGAAATAAAATAGATGGTGAAGCATAGGGAGAAAATTCTTGGCCTGGCTGCATTGGTACAGCTGCCAGTTTTAACATTTTCTTACTCATTTTTAGGCCCTCTAACGCACTGACACAATTTTGAGAATGCTATTAAGGTTAGCTCATCTTTCCAATTCTGCTTTCTCCACTTAAATGTTACATCTTAGGCAATTTTTCATGAAGCCACAAGCATCTTCATAAGGATTAATTTAAATGTCAGCGCAATATTTCATCAAAAGCCTGTTCCATGGGTAATCTACCATTTGCCTTTGTTTGGGAATATTCAATTTTGGTTCATTTTTATGCATTATAAATAGTGTCATAAGCGATATATTCACGTGTAAGTAACATTCTTACAGTTTAAAAAAAAAAAAAAACTTTTTTTTTTTTAGGTTCCCAGGAGAAAAATTCTTAGGTCGAAAGGACTGAGAATTTCTAAAACTATTGAAATGGATTGTCCAATTGCTTTCTAACACTATTCAGGTTCTCCAGCACGGTGGGGTCATTTCAGCTAACACTAAAGTGCTTATTTTCTCATGAGGAGATTTTTAGAGAGACATATCGTTTTTGTCCTTAGCCTGACATTTGGTGCATTAACTTGTTTGGACAACTACTGGTGTTCATATTTTCAATTTTTTGAAATGATTCTACTGTAAGGACAATGGGCACGGAAAATGTGAGGCTCTTTCAAGTGTCGTGGGAACCGCTGGTGCATATTTCTGCCTTCATACACTGAAGGCAGGTACGCCTTCCTTCACAAAGCGTGCAAGGGCCATGCAGTCATGCTAGTCAGTGTAAAGGGTGCCGTCCATGAGCTGGGTGCCGGGGAAACTGTTCCCTGTGCCACACCACCATCTGTGGAGTTGTGCAACACAGCCCTAGCTTTATGACCTTGTGCATCCTTTAACCTAACTGAGCCTCAATACCAGACCCTGGCAAATAGAAGTGACTTGGAAAAATCAAACAGAAAAATCGTTATCAAACAGACATACAACCGATTATAATCCTCCCCTCTAGCTGGGCAGGCGATGCCACTATTTAAAGGAATTTTATATGAAGTCTTTTAATTGCCTATCACCCTCCCCCAGTTATTTAGTTAATAAACTCCATGCTTCACCCTGAAAATCCATATTTTATATCTGTCTTTATTTAGAATTCTGCCAAAATTCTTCCTACTCACCACCTGCCTCTTCTCATAATGCAACACTTATGTCAGATGTCACCTCCTCTCAGCAGCCTTCGCTGTGAGCCAGTCCCTCATCCAGGCACTCCCCTTCCAGTTACCCAAGTTTAATGTTCCCATGAAGCTTATCACTTCCTGGAATTATGTCATTTACAGCGCTGTCTACGCACTGATCGTCTGTCCTCCGCAGCTAGACTCTCAGCCCCCGAGGGCAGACATGGTGTTTCCTGCCGTACGGCCAGAGCCTGAAGCAGTGCCTGGCACACAACGGGCACGCTGCAGGCATCACCATTGTGTAGGAGCCCAGTTGTAACTCATGCATGGCATCGCGAGACACAGAAATTGTTGGCTATTTTGTCAACCTTGACGAATAACCTTTTTATTAATCACCAACAGATGGCATATGGCCCTGCATAGACTGTGTACAGCAATGGTCAAACTCCAGCTCTTGGAGCAAAGCTCTCCGTATTTCTCTTTCAAGAGGCTCACCCTCCACAGGACAGTCTCCGGATGCCGGATGCCAGAGACAATGCTGACAATGACCTCATCAGAAGAAGAAATGGGTTTGGCCTGATTTTTTTTTTTCTCACCAATTCTGGGTGGCTTTGAAATAGCCCCACCTTCCCATACTTGTTGAGAAAGAAACTGCGGCTAGCACAGGGTTTCTTTCTTAGGGGGTTATTTTGAGAATAATCGAAACTCTACTTTCGTTTGATTTTTGCTGATGCCTTCCCATCCTACTTGCTATTTACAACAGCCTGCAAAAAATAGCCCTGCACATAAATTATGCATCTAGTCCTAAAATATCCTGGTCTTTCGCTTTTCCTGCCCCACCTCTACCCCAGGAGAAGGACAGCGAGGCTCTTAGGAAGCACCTGTGTTTCCGCACTGCACTTTCCTTTCCCTGGCATGAGATGACTTTCTGTTCTGAAAGAAACTGGTATTTGAGGAGAATCTTTCTCCAAAACAATACACACACACACACACACACACACACACACACACACAACATGCGAATTAAATACATTTTTAAAACTCAAAGTATGAAGCTAAGTTCAACACTCAGACATTTTGCTAGGGTCAGAAAATTAGAAGGAAAACTTTGAGTAGTGAGGTCTCAAAACTAAAAGTGTGTGGTCTATCAGAGTGACCTAAGCAGATACAGCCATTAGAGGCAGGGTTTTTATTTAAACAAACAAAAGTCTTCAGGGAGGCAGTAGGGGTAGGATAGCCATGGCCCTGAGTTCCCAAACTCTCTGCATAAATAAATCTGGGAATGTTGGCTGTATGTTCCCATGGACAGGACAAGGGGTTGGTGGGGACCCTGAGACATGGTAAGCAGCAAGACAGCAACATTTCTAGCCTGTGGTCTGAGATAGTGCGTATCCAAAATCTCTAATACCTCCGTGATGCAAAAACACAAAGTCAGAAACTGTTGCAAAAAGAAATGTCTAGAACCAGTGAGCCGCCAAAGGTAGAAGAGAAATAACTCAGAAACTTCCAATAAGAGCGTCTCCACAGGCTGAAACCATGTGAGACCTGCCCAGGAGAGGATGCCTGTTGAAAATGAGCTCAACAATCAGATACAATAAAGTATCTGAACAATAACCAGCAGATAACATCAACACGAAAGGCATCGTGCTTAGAGATCAGAAAATAGTACAGTTTGAAAGATCACTCCTCAATTCAGTGCGATGGAGATGACAGGGTGTGGAAGTGGGAAGTACAAGCTGGGAAAGGACAAGAGCCTTTATGTATCGATGTTGTGTTTGTCTGCACAGAATATAAAAACCAATAAAGAGTTTCTGGGTGCAAGACAGTTCACAAAACTAACAGCACTTCCATCATCCAACAGTAACCAAATGTTAGGCTTTTCAAAGCTTCTATTCACAATAAGAACAAGACACATAAGATACTTGGGCACATATCTGATAAAAGACAAACATGACCGTGATGGAGAAACTGTCCAGCATTATGTAGGAGATAAAGGATACATGGAGATACATGAATAAATAAAGAGTATGCTGTGTTCAGGCCCTGGCCGGTTGGCTCAGCGGTAGAGCGTCGGCCTGGCCTGCGGGGGACCCGGGTTCGATTCCCGGCCAGGGCACATAGGAGAAGCGCCCATTTGCTTCTCCACCCCCCCCTTCCTCTCTGCCTCTCTCTTCCCCTTCCGCAGCCAAGGCTCCATTGGAGCAAAGATGGCCCAGGCGCTGGGGATGGCTCCTTGGCCTCTGCCCCAGGCGCTAGAGTGGCTCTGGTCTCGGCAGAGCGATGCCCCGGAGGGGCAGATCATCGCCCCCTGGTGGGCGGAGCGTCGCCCCTGGTGGGCGTGCCGGGTGGATACCGGTCGGGCGCACGCGGGAGTCTGTCTGTCTCTCCCCATTTCCAGCTTCAGAAAAATAAAAAATAAAAAAAATAAAAAAAAATAAAAAAGTATGCTGTGTTCATAAATTAGAAATAACTCAGTATTGTAAAGGTATAAATTCTCCCCAAATTCACCTATTTATTCAACATTACTGATTCTGAAAGTTTTAAGACAGAAGGGTCCAGCAACAGCAATTCAATGGCAAGAATTGAGACAAAAAGCAGGACATCAAGCTACCAAAATAAACAATAAAGGTATAATAATGAAAGCATTATTGCATTGATGTACGGAGAGTTAAGTGGATCTGGATCAGTAGATCAAACCTGATAACCCAATAACAAAATAACTTATAATGACAATATGGCATATGATAGACCTATCATCTATGGGGACATAGGGCTGAGGGGGTACAAAGAGGACTCTCCTTTCAATAGTCACGTTTTATACCTCATTTTAAAAAATAAGCACAATAAAACAAGAAGCTAGATTTTTAAGTTCCAAGAGGGTATAGATGTATTTTATATTTGATTTTTCCCAAATAAAAAAAATAGAAACAGACTCACACATACAGAGAACAGACTGATGGTTGCTAGAGGGGAGGGAGGTGGGAGGGCTGGGTAAAGAAGGTGAAGGGACTAAGAAGTACAAATTGGTAGTTACAAAATAGTCTCAGGAACCCTGGCCAGTTGGCTCAGTGGTAGAGCATCGGCCTGGCGTGCAGGAGTCCAGGGTTCGATTCCCGGCCAGGGCACACAGGAGAAGCGCCCATCTGCTTCTCCACCCCTCCCCCTCTCCTTCCTCTCTGTCTCTCTCTTCCCCTCCCACAGCCAAGGCTCCATTGGAGCAAAGTTGGCCTGGGCACTGAGGATGGCTCTGTGGCCTCTGCCTCAGGCACTAGAATGGCTCTGGTCACAACAGAGCGACACCCCAGATGGGCAGAGCATCGCCCCCTGGTGGGCATGTCAGGTGGATCCCGGTTGGGCGCATGTGGGAGTCTGACTGCCTCCCCATTTCCAACTTCAGAAAAATACAAAAAAAAAAAAAAAAATAGTCACAGGGGTGTAAAGACTAGCATAAGGAATATAGTCAATAATATTGTAATAACTATAATATCATGTCAGGTTAGCGCTGGAACTATCAGGGGGTCACTCTGTAGATTATATGACTGTCTAACCACTGTGCTGTGCCCCTAAAACTAATGCAAAATAATATTGAATGTAAATCTTAATTGAAAAAAAATTTTTTTAATTTTAAGCAATAAAATTTTATAAAGAAAATATTTTCACTCCAGATCTCTCTTTATTAAAGCAGGAAGGCATGAAACAAATAAATAGTATCACCATATATAGAAGTGCTAATATGTGTTAAGAATTTACTACATTCCTGGGATTCTGCAGGTGTTATGCTAGGTTATAGGAGCTTCCCCGGACAGCAGGGAGGCAGGAGGGTCCCAATGCAGAAGGCAGAGAAGAGCAGAGCATAATGTGTCAAAGGGTCTGGATTAGAGAATTAGGCACACATCTATCATTTCTTTAGATAAAGCCCCAAAGAGCTTTTTATTTTAAGGTCTTTTCTATTTATGAGATTTTTAAACAGCTAGATAAACTGAATTATAGAGCCTCAATGTATTTTTTTTAAATTATGGAAGAACATACATAGTAACATAAAATTTCAACTTGGAATCAAGCAGGAAAAGAGGTAATTGGTGGATGCAATTACATGATTGAGCGCATTTGAAAATACACCCTAAATGAGAGAGATATTTGCAAAGTCTATGAAAACCATTCACACAGATACTTAGTGCTTTCTTATTTTAGTACTAAATGATCATAATGGCACAGGGAAGCAGAGAAATATTATGGGTATGAAGAAATCACATTCTCTACGTTTATGTGTGTGTACGTAAATGTATATGTGAGTAACTATGTGTGTATTTCACTTCATTAATTTAGAATTCAGAACTCAGAGATACAAGGGTTAGAAAACACAAGGAAGAACTAGAAAGAAAACACAAGACTGATTAGAAAGGAAAGATCGGGCCATGTGTTCCACAGTTTTTTATCAGTAGCAGAGATTTACGGTGAGATTCAGTGGATCACACCCAAATGTCTCCTACTGCTGTCCTCTTCCGGCAAGGTCATGCTGTGTATTGAACTCTGGAGGGGACCTGCTATGAACACCGGACCCAGGCCCAGAGCGGTCAGTCAGCCGCAGGCAGAGCCGTGGTCTGGCTGATGGTTCCCTCCGACCCATGAGAGCCTTGCCACACGGGACCTCTGCGCACAGCTTTGCTGAACGCGGCCCCTCCTCGAAGCTGTCTCCTCAGTCCCTGGCGCTGTACCGAGAAGGACAAGGTGGCAAACAGATGAGGGTTGCGGTGGGCCTGTCCCTCCTTGCCCTCCCCCTGTGCTGTGTCCAGCTCTTCTTCCCAGTGGACCCCAGCCCAACACGGTGAGCCTCCCACAGAGGCAGCTGTCTGCAGAGGCAGACTTCCACATCTTGACATTTCCAGCACTATGGCCCACAGGCTCCAGGGTGTCCGGTGGACTTGTGCCTGCCTCTCTCAGCCGGCCACCCCCGTTTCCAGACCTCCACTTATGCCTGCCGGATCCATGTTGGTCCTAACTCCTGTAAGTTCCATGAGGTACCTTCTTCCTGCAAACCTTCTGGTGGCTCTCTCTTCCTGACCCAATCCTGAAGGATACACGGATTGCAGCATGTTCCTCCCCTTTCCTGCTCCCAAGAAATACCGACTCTTGCCTGACCAGGTGGTGGCGCAGTGGATAGAGTGTCAGACTGGGATGCAGAGGACCCAGGTTCGAGACCCCGAGGTCGCCAGCTTGAGCGCGGGCTCATCTGGTTTGAGCAAAAGCTCACCAGCTTGGACCCAAGGTCGCTGGCTCGAGCAAGGGGTTACTTGGTCTGCTGAAGGCCCGCGGTCAAGGCACATATGAGAAAGCAATCAATGAACAACTAAGGGGTCGAAATGCGCAAGGAAAAACTAATGATTGATGCTTCTCATCTCTCCATTCCTGTCTGTCTGTCCCTGACTCTCTCTCTGTCTCTGTAAAAAAACAAACAAAAAAAGATATACCGACTCTTTCCAGGGGACATCCATCACCCTTGGCTCCCCTCCCAGCCAATCAGGCACAAACCCTCTCTCTGTACGATCTCTTAGGCTGTTGTGACATCTCCCTCTCTATTGCTCCCACTTCCTTGTTCAAACCCTCCTCATCTCTTACCTGACATGTCTTACCTGCTTAGCACTCTCAGAGGGACACTGTCCACTTCCTACCCCTCCTGCCTTAGGTTCAGGAGAAATATGACCAGTATCCTCTTACTCTCCCATGCCATCTTATGTAAAATATCTGCTGCTCTTCTTTGTAGAGACTCA
The DNA here is from genome assembly GCF_036850765.1 of Saccopteryx bilineata. Lineage (NCBI taxonomy): Eukaryota > Metazoa > Chordata > Mammalia > Chiroptera > Emballonuridae > Saccopteryx > Saccopteryx bilineata. The sequence goes on along the minus strand of NC_089499.1, from coordinate 15,622,758 downwards.
AAGTACCTCCATCCCTCTTGTTTTGAACAAACTTCTGATCGGCCACTTCGCCCACCGAAGAGTCTGCCTCCTGGTTTACAGTGTCCTCTCTCCTGCCATGTCCTGACATCATCCTGACGCCACCACGGATGACACACGCAAGAGCCCAACTCCCCAGTTCCTCGAAGACTCAACTCCAGCGCCCTCCCCTTCACTGCCTTTCAGCTTCACGTGCCCTTGACCCCAGGAAGGACCTCTTCATCACCTCAACTCAAATGTTACATCTCGAATTTTGGTAGCCCTGCTTTCCTGCTCTACCACTCCATGCTTGAGGCTTCGGGAGTTCCTTAGCCTCGCTGCACTGATCATTTGTAGAACTCTCCCCTTCTCTCCTTCCTGCCTTCCTTCACTTCCCTATCGAGGCTAGACCTCCCACGGACACGGGGAACAGATGGACAGCTATCAGAGGAAAGGGGGAAGAAGGGATGGGGATGAAAGAAGGTGAATGGATTAGCCAGAAATCATGTACACATAACACATAGATATAGACCACAGAGTGGCGGCAGCCAGAGGGACAGGGGCTGGGGGTAGGAGAAGTAGAAACAAAAGGGAGAGGAATGTGGGCGGAAAGAGACTTTGCTTGGGGGAGGGGGACAGCGCATGATGCGGTGTGTTGATAGCAGGACATTGAGTTGTACACTTGAAACCTATATGGTTTGGCAAACCAAGTCAACCCAATAAATTTAAAAATAAATTTTTAAAAAAGAAGCAAGCCAGGAGTCCTGGGTTCGATTCCTGGCCAGGGCACACAGGAGAAGCACCCATCTGCTTCTCCACCCCTCCCCCTCTCCTTCCTCTCTGTCTCTCTCTTCCCCTCCCGCAGCCAAGGCTCCATTGTAGCAAAGTTGGCCCGGGCGCTGAGGATGGCTCTGTGGCCTCTGCCTCAGGTGCTAGAATGGCTCTGATTGTGGCAGAGTGACGTCCCAAGATGGGCAGAGCATCGCCCCCTGGTGGGCATGCCGGGTGGATCTGGGTCGGGTGCATGCGGGAGTCTGACTGCCTCCCCGTTTCCAGCTTCGGAAAAATACAAAAAAAAAAAAAGATTGGAACTCAGACACCACCACTTGAAGCACCATCTTACATGTATCATTAGCTCCCTCGGCCCCTGACCTCTGGCCACACCTCCCAACACAATGCTTGTCGTCAGTTCACTGCCGATACAGAAAATCGCACAGCCACTCAGACTGGGGTTTCTGAACGCAAATTTCCAACATCAAAGATCCCCACGCCCCTGTCCATGACTCCCTGCTCCAGGCCACTTTCCTTCCTCCACAGCCGCTCCTCTAACGTTTTTCCACTGTCAATCCTCCTATTCTATTCTATCCACCTACTCCTCATAGGAATTCGGATACAGGACGCTTTAACATCCTGCCAAACTACCTATGAACATAGGCAAGCACCGAGCTGGGCGCTGAGAATACAAGGAAGTAAAACAAGGCCTTGGGCGTGTGGATGGAGGCGGGGTCTCGCGGCGGAATCAGCATGGGTTCACTCTCCGCTCTGCTGCTTGCTTTGCGCCAGCAGCTTAACAATTTGGAACCAAGAGAATGGTTACAGATAATGCTGACCTCTTATGGTACTTGAGTGGATTAAGTTAAATGAGCCGGCCTAGGAAACTGCCTAACGCCATAGGTGATGATCCAACATGTCCACCCTGCTCTGGCGCTGGAGGGACCCACAGCTACCACAGGACAGAGCTAACCAAACCACCTCCTGTATAGTAAGAGGTGTGCATCTTCGAAGTGTGACCACAGTGATTTGAATTCAGAGACAGGGGCAACTCACTCTGCCCAGGGCAGTCCCAGTTGTGTGTGTGGTTACATATTTTTCCTTTTATATCCCTAAACTATTATACCTATGTGCTGATGATTTGTCTGGGCTTGAGAAAAAAAAAAAATTGGGAAAGGGAAGAAAAAGCTGCAGTTCTAAGATATGTCGGCAGTTTTTATACGATCCAGTTCAGTGAGTCTCAGCATCTTTTCTTCGAACAAATATAACATGATTAAAGTAGCTTATTATTAGAGGAAGAACTCTCCTGACACGTTAATCCCTCTCGGGTCCCGCGAGCTGCCCTGTGGGTAGCCCATCACAGCTGGTTATTTGTGAGGAAGAAATGCATTTATAAGTGGCAGCCTTGTTTACGAGGAGTTCTCTCTGTCTGAGAACAGCACTGCTCTCTAATTTGCATTAGTGAGCATTTTAAGAAGTGGGACTGATGTTTTTAAAAGGACTGGTGCAAACCCTAAGTGTTTCTATTTATCTGACTTCTCAGAAGTCAATGTGCCGAGACCTGCCCCCATCCCCTCCTAGAACAGTTGTTTGGGAACCTTCCCTGGGACAGGCTCTGAGCTGGGCGCAGATGGTGACCAGAAGCTACTTCTGCCTGCAAGGACCGCACAGACCTTGTCCAGTGTGGTGACTTTCATTTTTGGTAGATTTCAAATATCTAACTTGGAACCTTAATAAAACTGATTAAAATCTATAAAGCATAACAAAGAATAATGGTTCTGATTAAAGCGAGGGAGCAAGACCTGGACTCACCCTCTCTGAAGCAAAATTTAAAGGAAACAGATCTGGTGAGTGAGAGTGAAGATATTGCTTAAACATTTTGGAAGAAAATTTAAAGAGCCCTCAGCGTGACGGACCAAACTATGCTGATGACGGGAAATAAGTCAGTCTTATCCCCCCAAACCCTTCCTCCAGATGTTCTCTTTCTTCTGCCCAAAGAAGGGAGGCTGCTATACCATAGGAAAGCTGTTCATTTCACCTTTAAAGTCAGAAAATTTCATCCATTTTCACTTTACTTTCTAATCTCTCTCAAACCACCTATGACCCCCGGATTCAACACTTCATTTTTTTGGAGACACATTCACTCCACTTCAAAGGTTCTGTCTGGGACCCCCAAGCACTTCCGTCCTTCTCCTAATTACACCAGTTTGTACTGCACCTGCCGCCTTGGCATCGTCCTAACTCAGTGACACGTATGTGCAGTATAATCCACATTAAGTTGCAGGCTCCTTGAGGAAGTCTTGAATATACGCATGCTTCCTTTACTCCCTCCCACATAAACTTGCAGAGGTAGTGGTTGGCCACCTACCCAATGTCCTCATCATATTTCGAATGGCATTCCAATATCCCTTTCTCCTATTAAATACCCCTAGGGTGCTTTCCTCTTTTGTTGCTGCAGCATTTGCCATAGCATACAGTTCATTTTATTTTGTATTCCTATCTTCCAAAGCCAGTGACTTGTTGGACATCCCCACATTGCTGATTCGTCAGATTATACCTGGCACAGGAGCACAATAAGTACTTTGCAATACTAAGGAATGTCTCTATGTTTTGTACCTTGTTCCTACCGAGATCCCTGTTGTCACAGCCTCAGTGGTTTCTTCCAGTCCAGACTCTGTGATTTCTGGATTGCTCTTGGGGCCACAGCATCTTTGGCAAAGTTGGGAGAGCCTGTAGTGTTCATCCTCTCCCTCCAGGTGAACATCACAGGCTCACCCACTACAAACGTTGCCTTCTCTGAGGGCACTGTCACCCCATCTAGAGTGACCAACCACCCAAGTTTGCAAGAGACATTTGTGGTTTTAAAACAAAACATCCTGCATTCTGGGAACTTGAACCTCTAACTTCTCTTCAAACCTTGTGGGCTGGGGCAGTGGGATGGAACCCTTTCCTGCCCTCATAATTACTCCACTCTCTTACCTCACCAACCAGGACACCGAGCACAAGCTCTCTGGACACAATCATTAGAAAGCTCTAATGATCACAGCCTCTGCTTGCTTGTCTGCTAAGACAAAGGCAGAGAACACAAATGCTGGTTACCCGGATAACCAACCAAAAAGGAAAACTACAGAAGAAAAATGGTCTGGCTAATTAGCCTGGCATATATATATGTGTGTGTGTGTGTGTGTGTGTGTGTGTACACACACACACAAATCATTTAGCCCAATGCCTGATACAGAATAAACAGTAACAATTATTATTATTATTCTTGTGTACTAGATGCAATCAAAGCAAAATAACACACAGATCTTGCTTTCAATGGCCTGGTGCTCTAGTAAAGAGAGACAGGCAAGAAAAGAGATGTGTGTGCATATTTCACATTAGATCTGACTCAAGCTACATTATCTGGCCCGGTATGTGCAAAGTGGACAAAATTTTTTTGGAGTCAAGAAAAATTCATCGCAGACGGCAGAGATGTGCAGGATGTGGGAAGACACCCGTTGCCACAGTCGGCGCGGCAGCATGCTGCTCAGTCCGCGTATGGTCGGACTCGGTGGTTCCCCCCCAGGTACGCACAGCTCCTGCTCTCGTCACTGCTGCCGGACTTCTAAATCCTCCTTTGCAGCTAAAAACGAAATTCTGCTGCCTATCTGGAAATAAAACAGGAAGTGATTCCTCTAGCTGCTCGTTTTATTGATTGCCAAATATGTTTTAAGAGTGTGGGGACATATCATCTATAGTTAATGGGGACAAGGTTTTTAAAAGTGGTCTTGCTCCCTTATACTTTTCTAATTAGGTCAATAAACAAATACGCTAAAGAAATGCTATCTTTGCAAGCTCCTGCTGGCTGGGCGTCTACAGACTGCCCTGGAGACCCACACTTTAATTGGATTCAGTAGGGGATCTAGATACTTTTATTGTCTTTAGAATCTTTCGGTGTACCACTTCAGGCATGAATTTAGAACAGTGGTTAACACACGACTCCGAAATGAAACATAGAAAAATATGGATTTATTTTTCATCACTTAGACGATATCCTTACTAAAGCTCTGCTTCGTGCTCTGCTTTTCAAATATTTACTGTCTAAATTTAGGGATGTCAGTCCTGTTTGTCACAAACGTTGTTGATCAGAGTAAAAATTGGCAAGAAATCAAAGACCGGTGGTTTATCTTTAACATGGCAGCCATTCAACAAAGACCTGTGCATAGACCGACACAGAAAACTCAATTGGGTCTACGGCCATACCAACCTGAACGCGCCCGATCTCCTCTGATCTCGGAAGCTAAGCAGGGTCGGGCCTGGTTACTACTTGGATGGGAAAAATCAATTGGAAGGACAATATGTACATTAAATCTCATCTTTTAAAAATATATATATGTATGATTAGAAATAACAATGTACTAGGAAATGTTGACATATATATCTGAATTCTAGGACTATGTTGATTTTTTTTTCTATCTGAATACTCTATTTTCTGAATATTGAAGTAGTGGTATATGAGTAACTAGCATAATTAAAACTAAATAAAATACTACGAATTTAAAGATATAAATTAGTTCCTACTATAGCAGAGAATGGCTACTAACTGTTCAGGAGAATTGCCCAGTGGACCTGGAAAGTGACTCAGCAGGAGGTACCGAAATGGGAGCACATCAGACCCAATGGGACCCTGGAGACCCAACTGTTCTCCCTCGTTTCATGGTGAGAGAGAGAAAGCCTTAGACAGTAAGCATCTTGTGCTAAACCCTACTATTCATTAGCGCAGTAACTGGGTTTTTCCGACTCGCTTTTGAGCAGATTTCACATCCTCCGTCTTAAGGAGAGTTGCTCACATAACTCCAACAACTTTGTGTTTTGTATACAGCCGGACACTTTATAGAATGCAGAATAATTCTTAAATGCAGTCACTGCTCACAAGTAGAAAGGTGATATATTTTGGCCCTGATTCTTTTTTTTTTTTTTTTACAGGGACAGAGAGAGAGAGTCAGAGAGAGGGATAGATAGGGATAGACAGACAGGAATGGAGAAAGATGAGAAGCATCAATCATCAGTTTCTCGTTGCGACACCTTAGTTGTTCATTGATTGCTTTCTCATATGTGCCTTGACCGCGGGCCTTCAGCAGACCGAGTGACCCCTTGCTCGAGCCAGCGACCTTGAGTCCAAGCTGGTGAGCTTTTGCTCAAGGCAGATGAGCCCACGCTCAAGCTGGTGACCTTGGGGGTCTCAAACTCGGGTCCTCCACATCCCAGTCCAACGCTCTATGCACTGCGCCACCACCTGGCCAGGAAAGGTGATATATTTTGGAAATTCTTGGCATCAGCAGGGCTTGGCTTGGTAGGGTGACATGCGTGTGAAACAGGCTGGGGTAGAACCTCACCCCATGCAGTCTCACCCGCCAGCAGGAAAGTCGAGGCTTGTTCGCTTGGCTCCGAAAACAGAGGGTAGAAACTGCAAGACCACTGGAAGGCTAGGCATGGAGCTGGTACCACTGCCATTTTCACCACATTGTGTTGGTCAGAGCAAATCACAAGGCCAGCCCAGATTCAAGGGATAGAGAAATAGTCTCTGTTTCTTGATAGAAGGAGCTACAAAGAATTGTGGCCATGCTTGCAATCTATTACATGTATACAAGGAAAGCAATCAGTTCCAACAGGAATAACCTCATATGACCCTGTATTCTTAGATCACCCAGACTCTAAAGAGGAGGCTGGATATGAGGCTGAGTATATTTGAAATACACTGTTAGGAGAATGAAAAGACCACCAATAGACTGAGAAAAAATATTTTCAAAACATACGGTGGTCCCTTGTCTATCACAGGGGTTAGGTTCCAGAACCCCCTATGATAGGTGAAAATCCTTGAAGTAGCAACCTTATATTTACTTTATTATTTATATATATTTTAAGGCTTTACAAACCCTACCTACACTCTTATTAACCTTTCCCACACTCTTATAAACACTTCCTATGCTCTTAAACACTTTCTACACTCTCAAACCTATGCAATTTTAACAGCATATAAAATTCTATATGGGTACTCACCAGTGAATATACTACAACTTGAATGATGAAGATGATGATGAATTAGCTGTGCAGTACTGATGACGATGAAGGTGATGCTGATGAGATGAATGTTCTGCACAGCCAGCAAGAGCATTACAGCTCTTCTGAAGGCACCACTTCATCTGCTGTGCTCTACGTATTTTATTTTGATTTAATATTCTTTTAGTTTTAATTAATAATTTTTATATTTTTTATATTGTTTTCAATATTTTGGGCTACAAAATACTTATTTTACCTCCAAATAATTAATGCTTATTTTACCTCCAAATAATTAAAGTAATAAATATATAAAAATATCTACATGCCACAAAATCCTGTGATATAGCAAAAAATTCGTGATACAAAATTAGATATATACAATTTAAAAATCCACGATACAGTAAGACCATGAAAAGTGAACCACAACATGCTGAGGGACAACTATATATGTAATTTTTTTTGTTATTATTATTATTTTTTGTGTTTTTCTGAAGTTGGAAACGGGGAGGCAGTCAGACAGACTCCCGCATGTGCCCCACTGGGATCCACCCGGCACGCCCACCAGGGGCGATGCTCTGCCCATCTGGGGCGTCACTCTGTTGCGACCAGAGCCAGTCTAGCACCTGAGGCAGAGGCCATGGAGCCATCCTCAGCGCCCAGGCAAACTTTGCTCCAATGGAGCCTTGGCTGTGGGAGGGGAAGAGAGAGATAGAGAGGAAGGAGAGGGGGAGGAGTGGAAAAGCAGATGGGCGCTTCTCCTGTGTGCCCTGGCCAGGAATCGAACCCGGGACTCCTGTACGCCAGGCCGACACTCTACCACTGAGCCAACCGGCCAGGGCCTGTAATTTTTAAAAGTTTATATTCAGAATATATGAAAGGTCATGTAATTCTATACCTTGATCTTGCTTTCTATTCTGTATCTTCTCAGTCCTCTCCATGTTGAATAGAAGACAGATGTGACATGGGACTGTGGAGGCAGGAAGGTGGATGTGACTGACCACTAAAGTTCACTTGGGAGCCAAGATAGGATTCTAGGGGTGAAGGCCTGGGGGCAGCTGATGGTCAGCAAAGGAGCAGAACACTGCTACATCAAATCAACTTCCCAAATCCAAAATAAGCTAATTAAACATGCATGGATTCTTTTAAAAATTTGCTCAAGAACAAAATCATTTCTTCTTCTGTTCTCAGCCATAGAAAGAATTTCATTTGCAGTACAATTTTTTTAATATTTTTTTATTTTAATTTCTTACAACACCCTCTGTCACACTTTGATATCAGCTGTGTTGGTTTTGTCTGTGTTTACAGAGCAGATAAAGCACATTCTCTTTGACTTGGCACAGCTGTGTGACAGCAAGCTTTTGTAGAGCCTAAATGAGAAAATAAACTATCCATAAAACTAAAAAAAAAAAAAATCACATTGAAGTTAAAGGATTTCCTGTGGGTTGCTTGCAGAATGAGAAATTTTCTAGCTACAAAGATTATAAAGGGAGGCCCTGTCCAGTTGGCTCATAGTAGTTGCTTCTCATACATGCCTTGACCAGGCAAGCCCATGGTTTTGAACCAGCAAACCTCAGCATTCCAGGTCAACACTTTATCCACTACACCACCACAGGTCAGGTCGGTTGGCTCAATGGTAGAGGGTTAGCCCATGGATGTCCCGGGTTCACTTCCCAGTCAGAACACGCAGGGGAAGCGACTGTCTGCTTCTCCACCCCCTCCCCCTCCCCTTTCTGTCTCTTTCTCTCTCTACCTCTCCCATAGCCATGGCTCAATTGGTATGAGCACATCGGCCCAGACACTGAGGATGGCTCCATGGAGCCTCTACCTCAGGTGCTAAAAATAGCTCTGTTGCAAGCATAGCTCCAAATGGGCAGAGCATCAGCCCCAGATGCTGGGTGAATCCTGGTTGGGACATATGGAGACAGACATAGGAGTCTGTCACTCTTTCTCCATTCCTTTCACTTGGAAGAAAAAAGAAGAAAAAGAAAGGATTATAAAGGGAAATGTTGCCCTTTTTCAAGAAAGACTCACAATCTGTGTAGTATGAAAGATATAAAATCTGTTGCTTTATACTTAAATAAAAACAGTCCCAATTCAACAGAGAAAACTCGAAACTGAAAAATGATATGCACATTCAACCATTTTAAAACTTTTTATTGAACATATGCTTAGATACCAAAAAAAATGTATGTATCATAAGTAAACACCTTATCAAATTTTCATAAAATGAACACAGCTATCCAGCTAGCATCCAGATCAAGAAACAGAATATTGGCCCTGGTTGATTGGCTCAGCAGTAGAGCATCATCCTGGCATGTGGAAGTCCCCAATTCCCAGCCAGGGCAGATAGGAAAAGCACCTATCTGTTTCTCCACCCTTCCCCCTCTCCTTTTCTCTATCTCTCTCTTCCCCTCCCACAATCAAGGCTCCATTGAAGCAAAGTTGGCCCAGGCACTGAGGATGGCTCCATGGCCTCCACCTCAGGTGCTAGAATGGCTCCAGCTGCAACAGAGCAACAGCCCAGATGGGCAGAGGATTGCCCTCTGGTGGGCATGGCAGGTGGATCCTGGTAGGGTGCATACAGGAGCCTGTCTGATGGCCACCCCACTCCTCCTGGGCTTTTTTCTCAAGCAATACTCCATGCCTGTCAAAGGTAACAACACTAGGGATTCCTAATACAGGTACCCAAATTTGTGTCGGCTCTTTTCGCACTTTTATAAATTGAACCACGCTCATATACTTTTTCGTTTCTATTTTCTTTCCTAGCATTTTGTTTGTAGGGATTATTAGCACTGTTGAGTATCACAGATCCTCCATTTTCATTGCTGCATAAATATTCCATTATAAAAATAGACCACAATTGTTAATAGTTGATTGGTGTTTGTGTAATTACCATTGGGGCTATTAAAAATAGTCCTTTGAGAAACATTTTTGTGGAGTCTTCTAACTATAATACCACTACTCACAAACATTAGGAGACATTTTATTGCTTCATATTTATTTTGAAATATCCCAATTTTTTACATACGTTATGCATTTCAGTTAGAAACAAACCTAAGAATGAAAGCTTACTTTGGAAAAAAAAAGTATGAAAATTAGTAATTTACTAGTGAAATTAACAATGTCTTAAAGAATAAAGAAAATACAGACCATCTCAACAGAGGCAGGAAAAGTATTTCTGAAATTAATCATATATTCATGGTTTAAATTTTACTGGAAATAAGAATAAAAGGGATCCTGAGCTATGGGCTGGACTGTGTCCCCCAAATACACAATGAAACTCTAACCCCCTGTGACTGTTTAGAAGTATGGCCATTGAGGAAGTGATGCAATTAAAATGAGGTCCTTGGAGTGAGCCTAATTCAGAAGAGGAAATATGGACATAAAAGGGGACACTTCTCCTTCTGGAACACCACAGAACTGTTCCAGAAGGAGAAATGCACCCCCATGTTTATGGCAGCATTGTTCACAATAGCGAAGATCTGGAAACAGCCCACGTGTCCATCAGAGGACGAGTGGATTAAAAAGCTTTGGTACATATACTATGGAATACTACTCAGCCATAAGAAATGATGACATCGGATCATTTACAATAACATGGATGGACCTTGATAACATTATACGGAGTGAAATAAGTAGATCAGAAAAAACTAAGAACTATATGAACCCATACATAGATGGGACATAAAAATGAGACTCAGAGACATGGGCAAGAATGTGATGGTAATGGGGGGGGGAATGGGGCGAGGAAGGAGAGAGAGGGGGTGGGGGAGGGGAGGGGCACAAAGAAAACTAGATAGAGGTGACAGAAGACAATTTATCTTTGGGTGAAGGGTATGCAACATAATCAAATGTCAAAATAATCTGGAGATGTTTTCTCGGAACATATGTACCCTGATTTATCAATGTCACTGCATTAAAATTAATAAAAATAAGATTAAAAAAGGGGGGACACTGAGGATGTATGCCCACAGAGGGGACACAGTGAGAAGGCAGCCAAGGAGAGAGGCCACAGCACAAAAACTACAAACAAACAAATAAAAAAAACTCTGCTGACACTTTGATCTTAGACTTCTGGCCTAAAAGAAAATAAATTTCTGTTGTTTAAGCCACCTAGTCTGTAAGTAATTTGTTACAGCAGCTCTAACAAACTAACATATCATACTTTTTTCTTAAATAGGGTAAATATCATTTTATGTCGAAATATCAAAATCATTTCCACTAAAATAAGGAACAAGTCGAGGACAACTGCCATCACTTTCTCTTTATTTAGCATTTTATCAAAGTCCTGGTCAGTGTCGTAAGGAAAGAAAAACAAAATGAGTAATGATTCCAAGGGAAGATGAAATCCTGACACTATTGCAGATGGCATGAGAGGTATATGTGAAAAACAAACTCAAATATGTTCTTAGAAAAAATAAGAGATTTTTGCAAGACTCTTACCTATAAAAACAACATGACATTGTTTACGCCATTAACACTTAGTAAAACATTCACAAATACATCAACAATATAATCATAAACATACTTAAGAGAAATATTATTAAAGTTGTTTAAATAATCTTCAGAAAGAAATATTAAACATTAATGAAATTCATTAAAGAAGACCTACATAAACAGCAAGCTATTCCTAGTTTTTTTTGGGGGGAAAAAAAAGAGTCATTACCATGAAGATGTCAACTCTCCAAACCAACTGACAGAGTTGATACAATTCTGATCAAAATCCCAATAGTCCCCCTCCACCCAGGTACTCAGTGAGCTACTATAATATTTATAAGGAATAAACAAAGCAAGAACTGCCAAGCAGTCCGCAGGAGACTGAGAGGACACTTACCCTATTAAATATTAAGACAGACTTTAAAGCTATAACCATGAACACACTATGATAAAAGTGCAGAGATGGACAAATAGAACAGAATAACAGAAATAAACATTTAACAAAGAAAAAGAAAAAATTAAGAGCCCATGCATAGGCTCTCGCATACGTGGAAGCTTCGATTACGAGAATACATAGGCATTTCTGACCAAAGGAACACTGATTGAATACTTAATAACGGGTCAGGGATTGTTAAATATGTATGTCAGATTAGAAAATGGATCTTGATCACACCATGTAGTCAAAAACACAATTCCAACGAGCTTAAATATATAAATATGAAAGTATAATATGTTAAACTGATAGAGGTCTCTGTGTAGAAAATGGTTTATGATTTAAAAAGAAAAAAACAGCAAACCACAATGATTTTATAAAAGATAAACTCAACTACCTAAAAATAAGAAATTTTATATAGTTGGCAGCCCCAGTACCTAGGGGGCAAAGGAGATCAAACAGGGTCCAGCCTCTCCAGAATAGTAGGTGCCAGGTTGAACTTGAAGAGAACTTACTTAGGGGGCTTTGTCCTGTGGTTTCAAGACAAGTCAATCTCCAAACTGCCCGCCAGAATCCTGAAAGTTTATATAGAGGCCTAAATGTGGTTGAGTCACGTATTCCATCCAGACAGTCTGAACAACAAAGACTCTCCTGGCCCTGGCCAGTTGGCTCAGCGGTAGAGCATCGGCCTGGCGTGCGGGGGACCCAGGTTCGACTCCCAGCCAGGGCACATAGGAGAAGCGCCCATTTGCTTCTCCACCCCCACCCCCTCCTTCCTCTCTGTCTCTCTCTTACTCTCCCACAGCCAAGGCTCCATTGGAGCAGAGATGGCCCCGGCACTGGGGATGGCTCCTTGGCCCCTGCCCCAGGCGCTAGAGTGGCTCTGGTTGCGGCAGAGCTACGCCCCAGAGGGGAAGAGCATTGCCCCCTGGTGGGCAGAGCTTCGCCCCTGGTGGGCGTGCCAGGTGGATCCCGGTCGGGCGCATGCGGGAGTCTGTCTGACTGTCTCTCCCCATTTCCAGCTTCAGAAAAATACAAAAAAAAAAAAAAAAAAAAAAAAGACTCTCCTGAGGTTCTGACCTTGAAAATGGTTCCTACTGCGATTACGATGGACGGAAATACATTCTACGGGCACGGGAGCGGAGGGGGGACCCTTCAGTTGCCCGGGTCCAGTTGTGAGTCATCTGGTGGTCACAGCCTCTTGATGACCTCTCCAATAATAATGAAAAAGTCAGAATGTATTTATAAATTCAAAAACTGGTAAAGCAATATCATCCTAATTAGAAAAAAATATAAGGAAAAAAAGTAGACAACTCAGGAAAAATGTGCAAAAGATATGAACAGAACAAATAAGAAAATTCAAGCGGCCAATATACACATGGTAAAAAAAAAAAGTTTCAACTTCACATATTTCTTACAGAAATGTAAACTAAAACCTCAAGATACGATTTTACTCTGTCTCAGTGGGAAAAGTTTTAAAGTATGAGATCAAATGCTGATAAGGCTATGGAACAATGGCACTTCGAATTTTTGCTGAAAGTGTAAACTGTATTTGCAGTCACAAAAAACTACTGACATTTCCCTTTGACATACATATATATTTATGACACAATTACATTACCAGCTATATATTGATATATAGTCTATAAAACTCTTAAAAACTTGCATTAAGAGATATGTACAAGAATGTTCAAGGAAGAAAAATGAAAATCACCCCAAAATCTATCCAGAGCAAAATGGATTAAGAGGTGGTGGTATATATGAAATGAATAAATTATAATTGCATGCATCAATGCAGGTAACACTTTAAAAATTAAAGTAAGTAGATGCACATCATAGAATATATTCCATTTCATTCTATGTACATGAAGTTTAGAACCTGAACAGCACTTAGCTTAAGGATACAAGCACATGTTAAAACCATAAAGAAAGTGTGTGGGGCTGTGATAGCAATTAACACAAAATTTAAGAAATTGTAGCCTGACGAGGCGGTGGCGCAGTGAATAGAGCGTCAGACTGGGATGCGGAGGACCGAGGTTTGAGACCCCGAGGTCGCCGGCTTGAGCACGGGCTCATCTGGTTTGAGTAAAGCTCACCAGTTTGGACTCAAGGTCGCTGGCTCGAGCAAGGAGTCACTCGGTCTGCTGAAGGTCCGCGGTCATGGCACATATGAGAAAGCAATCAATGAGCAACTAAGGTGTCACAATGAAAAACTGATGATTGATGCTTCTCGTCTCTCTCGTTCCTATCTGTCTGTCCCTATCTATCCCTCTCTCTGACTCTGTCTCTGTAAAAAAAAAAAAAAAAAATTTTTTAAATTAACTTGGGAAGAAGAGAGTGGAAGTATGAATGAATGAAAACTTCAGTCCCCCTCAAAAGAAGACCAGCTAGCAACTACCTATAGAAACGACACCACCGCAAGAATCCCAGAATGGCGGGGGGGAGGGGAGGAGGAAGGTGGAATCCCTCCAGTACAACTTTCAAACATTCACTTGGCATGGGAAGAGGAGGACAAAGCAGAGCAGGGCAATGTGTATCCAATAACAAAACTAGTATAGTTATGATTACTTTAACATATATATTTTTTAATTTTTAAAGTAGAGTTACAAGTGAATTAATACTCCACATTACAATACTAGTGCATAGCATTTAACTTTGACAATGCGTTAACCATCATCGGTGAGTTTTACACGTTCATATTTTTATGATGTCAATCACCTTTCTTTTATTTCAACCAGAAAATTTTTCTTTTGCATTTTTTGTAAACAAATTAAAATATGATTTGTATGTGAATTTTATGACATAGACATATATTCATTATATACAGTGAGTTTTTCATTTGATTCTCTTTATGTTTTCCAGGTACAACAGTTTCTCCAGCACTACCCAATAGAAATATACGGTGGGTGACAACAGTAAGCTCTGTGTCTAATTCTAAATTTTCTATATATTGTATATATTGTTCTATTTTCATTTTTAATTCACTTTGGTATGTACTTAGTACATTTTTTGTTCCTTGTGTAGTTGCTATCTACTTTTTAAATTTCCTAATCAGACTGCCAACATTTTATTTTGAAGTCTTCCTAAAATATCATATTTTGATAAGGAACTTTGAAAAACAACTTCAAAAAGAAAGGTTAAATATAAAACAGGGAGATAGAAGGGTGACTCCAAAGACAGCCGAAGAGGAAGTCTCCAGAGCCTTCTGTGTGGTTTTGTCTTGTTTTCTCAAAGCCACATCTACAGCCTTCCTCTTTGGGGTATTCAGTATGAAAACAGGCTTCAGTATTATTATACAACATAGGTTAGATGAAAGGGAGAACAATGACAACAAAATAATAACCAGAAGGTAGATACCAAAACACAAAACTATAACTTAAAATAAAAAAGAAAGTTAAACAATTATAAGAGAATTAAAAAGCAACAAATTTATGTCTGACTAGGCAGTGGCACAGTGAATAGAGTGAGGCTGAGGACCCTGGTTCAAGGACCTGATGTCACTTGCTTGAGCACAGGATTGCCGGCTTGAGCATGGGATCATGGACATGACCCCATGGTCTCTGGTTAGAGCCCAAAGGTCACTGGCTTGAGCCCAAGGTCACTGGCTTGAGCAAGGGGTCACTTGCTCAGCTGTAGCGCCCACCCCCCTCAAAACACATATGATAAAGCAATCAATGACCAACTAAGGTGCCGCAACAAAGAATTGGTGCTTCTCATCTCTCTCCCTTCCTGTCTGTCTGCATCTCTCTCTCTCACTAAAAAAAAAAAAGCAACAAATTTATAAACCTGATATCAAAAATAATATAAAAACAACTTTAGAAAAAAGATGAACAAATCAGGTAAAGTATAATATAAAATTGAAATCAATAAAAGATAAAAAGTGATACCAGATATTATAAAATAGAGAATTAAAATTTTTTAAATAAGAAACAAAGAAAAAATTTTTTAATGAAAATGTAGGCATGTCAAGGAACTCCCAAACCATCCTCAGGCTTAATGACTCACAGGACTCAGAAAAGCTAAAAAGCTTTTATTACATTGAAAGGGCAGTTATTAAAATTAGCAAAGGGAACTGCACGTGGAGTAAAGTCCAGGAAAAATGAGAAACAATCTTCCATTGTCCTCTTGCAATGCAGTTACATGGTTGGACTCAATTCTCCCCAGCAACAATATATGCCACAACATGCAAAGGTTTGCCAACCAGAGCTGTCCAGGGCCTTGGTACCTAGGATTTTTATTGGGGTTCAGCTTGCAGCATCTCTATGATTGACCTTTGCTATTAAGTGAGTACCAGGGCCTCTGGCATACAAAAGCAGGCACTCATCGTAAATCATACTGGTGGTAGTAGTAAGTAGTGTTACATGGCCCAAGACCTCAGGCATACAATAATACTTTTATCAGGCACAATATCTCAAGAGCTCAGAGCTCCTTCTCCAGAAGGCTGCCAGTCCTGTAAACAAGCCTTTTCTGGAAATGTGCAGGGTTAAAGCAACCCAAGCCTGTTAAGTTAACCCTGTCGGGCATAGCAGCAAAGAGGAAGGGAGGAAGGGAGGGAGGGAGGGGAGGGAAGGAGATGGAAAAGAAGAAAGAATAAAAGTCTTAGAGCTAGAAAAAGAATTAAGTGATAATTTTTTTAATCTCAATAACTGAATCTATTAAATTAAAGCCAAGCCTCCCAATTGAAGTAATAATACAGGGAAACGAAAGAAGGGAAAGAAGTGAGGGAAATGACTTGCAGACAAACAGAAAGCACCCAGCTGAGAGGCTGGTGCCGGAGAGGGGAGAATCAGAGATGATGGCCAGCCTCCCCCTCTTCCCCACGTTCACACGCCCAGCAGTGTCCTAAATTCTTCTAGCACCTGTCATGACGGGCCCCACAGGGTCAGAGAAGCCACCAATCCACCAGTCTCGGGCAGCAATTAATAGCCCAGGTGTCCCGGTGCCCTCCTTTCTCTAGGAAGGTTGCCGACTCTATCATACTCATAAACTATGTAACAGATTCACGCAGGCATCTTGGATGGAAGTGTATGGCTGGTGGCTTCACTAATCACCTTCGTTACATCTTAGCCATTTTCTCATTGTGGATCATTTGTTCTGTGAGTCCAACCTCCCTCCACCCTCATCTATCTACATATTACAAGAACACAGAGATTGTCCATTTAGGGCAACAAAAAGCCTAATGAACATTATGTCACTGTGAGTAGCAGATGTCTGAAAGCTTCCGCGTTAACCTTCAACAGCGGGGACAAGTGAGAGAAAGAGAACGCCACTGGCTTCCTGAGAGCATACTCGACGCCACCGCAAACTGGGAAATGTGTTGGCTGAAAGCAAACCACCAGAACTTGCTAAAAGCTATCGGGGTTCCAAGTCCAATTAAAGAGAGAGAAAAAATCAATAGTGATCCACTTCCTCATTAGAGGAATTGATTTTCCTGATAAAGTTCACAAATACTCTTGGAGTTCATCTTAATCATTTTCTGGTAAAATGGAACAGCTCCAACTCTCCCAAATTGTATCGTGACACTGAGATCAGTGGGTTAGCCATGCAGGGAGTTACAAATCAATTTCGTCAAAGGGACAACAGAACCCTCGGGCGGAAGATAAGCAAAAATACCATCCAGTCAGCACACTCCTGCCAGATATTCGCATGTTTTATCCCTTTTAAAAATCTAGGGAAGGACCACGATCTTCCAGTTTCCCTTCAGACCTCAGTATCAAAAACAGACATCTAGTTTCATTTTTCTCATTTCTGATAAATAAAACTGTACCCTCAGAGTTGGAAGAGCTAAGTTTGTGTTCCAGCTCTCTGCTGAACACATGACACTGAGACGATCACAACACTTCCTCGAACAGTGCCTTCATCTTCAAACAGCCTGCATCTGCCAGTGTTGTGCCACATCTATATTGCGGCTTATAAAATAATGAGGTGTAACTCAGCAATTACATACAATGAAGCAATGATATATAGCAGACACTGGGCTAAGTGCATCAACTCACGGAACCTGTACAATCACCCTATGAGAAAGCTATTATTATCATTCTTTTTTAAAGACAAGGACAGGGGTGTTTAAGAAGGTTTAGGTATTTTACCCAATATTAACTGTTATCCAGAGGTATGTAAGCGCTCATTACTTGTGCTTTCTTTTTCTACTGTTACGTTTTATATCTTCTCTACCTACTCTAATACACTGCTATTTCACAACTGTGTTATACATTCAGATGAAAAATTCAACATGAGAAAATTCCCTCTCTACATTCAAGGAGTTTAATGTTCAAAGTACCATTAAGCAGTGTTGGGGGAGGGGATACACCTTATGGCAGGGGTCGGGAACCTATGGCTCGTGAGCCAGATGTGGCTCTTTTGTTGGCTGCATCTGGCTTGCAGACAAATCTTGAATTTAAAAAATGATAACGTTAAAAATATAAAACATTCTCATGTATTACAATCCATTCATTTCCTACCGCTCATGTTCATGGTTGCGGGCGGCTGGAGCCAATCACAGCTGTCCTCCGGGACAACACCAAATTTTTATTGGATAATGCATAATGTACACGGGTGGTTGTATGGCTCTCACGGAATTACATTTTAAAATATGTGGCGTCCATGGCTCTCTCAGCCAAAAAGGTTCCCGACCCCTGCCTTATGGCCTACTCCTCCTCTGTACAGCCCAGTAGCTAAGACTAGTTCTTACTTTTTTTTTTTTTTTTAATTGGCTGAGAGGGGAAACAAGAAATACATTGTGACAAGTGAAAAGTATATAAAAGTCATATTTCAGTGTCCTTCAACTTCACTGGAACACAGCCGCACCATTTGTTTACACAGTGTGCGCAATATGGCTGCCGCCACGCTGTAACAGCCGAGCTGAGTAGTTTGGACGGGGACCGTAAGGTTCGCACAGCCTAAAATATTTACTATCTGGCCCTTCACAAAAAAAAAGTTTGCCAACTTCTGCCTTATGCTCAGGATTTTCATACAATGCATTTTGGCTGAAAAAGATATAGTTTCTTCAATGAGCAGACATGTGGAGAATAAACTTAGTTTGGGGTTTTTGGGGGTTTTTTTTCTTCTTAATTTATAATAGAAGGCGGTGTCATTTAGCAGAAATCTCAGGGCTCTGGGCCTGGGTGTGACTCTGGTTTTCCTAGCTGTCTGTCCTTTGATAAACCCTTTGGAATGCTCATTCTCAGTTTCTCTAATCTATAAAATCAGACTCCTGTGAATTTAGCCCAGGACGTGCCCCAAAGCAGTCTGAGAGGTGTCGGTTCCCTGTCGGCACCCAGCAAGGACCGTGGGGAATGCATCACAGTCGGACTCCTGCAATTCATCCTGCAGGGGAGGCGGCAAAACCCTTGGACAGTAAGGAGCAGACCACTGCCAAGCCTGCTTCCCACAGCTGATTCCCGTGTTTTTCGCATCTAGCGGACTGAAAAGGTAACATATTTCAGACAGATCATTTGGTTTAGCCTTTCCTTCCTGTAAACAATCACCTAGCTGCATGTTAATCCCGGAAATGGGATTAACACGCCCCCCCGCCCCCACCCCCTTCGGCCAGCACCTCCACCTGCCCAGCTTGGAGCAGGAACCCTGGAGGACATCCGCACAGCAGCCCAAAGTGGAAAAGAGCTGGAAGGTGGGGCGCAGCTGGGGAGTTGGCCTGCTAACTGCTAAATCAAGCCAACTGATGAGATAAGACGCCGGCCGGTCCCTGCCCAAACTGCTCGGTGCTGGAAACAGAGGACACAGCAGGCGGCTCTGCCTGGTCACTCAGCCCGAGTGCTCTCAGGCCTCACCCAGGCGTCTTCTTCACGGCTGTATCTCTGCAGAGGCAGAGCACCTAAGTGTGCTGGGCGCTGCCATGTGGCCCCCAGAGCCTCGGTCCTGTGGCAGACTGATGTACCCACCCCCAAAGGTCTGTGAGTGATGTCCCTGCTCAGGCGAAGTGCCCTGTGATGTAGCCTATTCTCCTTGCTCGGGAACAGCCCAGAGCTGACGAATAACTGGTACAGGGATACACAGGGCCACCCCCACCTCAAGACATGACAGCCGCACTACTCCGTGCTCCAGGCTGCTCCCATCACGCCCAGCGAATCAGGCCAAGGATGATAGCTCTCTCCCGACACCACATCCTTGCTCAGCGCCCCCCCCCCCTTGCTTTCCTCTCTTACTGCTTTAGTATCTCCTATCAGACTGGGGGGGGGGGGGCAGGGGCGGGGGAGTACTCCCCCAGTAAGTCCTAAATCCCTGCCTCCGTCTCTGCTTCTAAGAAGCTTAATGTAAGACGCTGCGCGTCACTCAAAGAGCACAAGACTGTAAGAGGTCTGAACAAGGCATATTCCTCCTGCATCAGATTAAACGTGGCCACCAGTTACCCTAACGGAGGTGACAGCTCAACCAACCCAGCCCGAACAGAAGCCCAAGAGAGGGGCCTTTGAGCAGGGAGAGAGCCCATCTCTGCAGGGAGACTGGCTGCACTGTTTGACTAGTCCAGGCCTCAGAGAATGCCCTTGGCCGAGACCAGCAGAATGGGCTCCACCCCCGCCCAAGATGAACAGTCTCAGAGGATTGCTCGAGTCAACAGTCAGTGTACATTGATCAGATTGATTACAGGGCCAAGTTTAGATATGGGTAGGGGTGAGGAAAAACAGGGAGCTTCAAAGAAAGCTATTCAAAGATTCTTTTTCTATAAAATTAAAATCTTGGGCTTAAAATCTGATGGAATGGTAATGGCTTGAAAGCTGGCATGAAAAGAACACAGCCCTTTTGCAAGATGAAGGCCAAGAAGAGAGCCAGGATCGCAGGAAATTTAGAACAGTCCTGGGAAGAGATGAACGCTTAAGGAGATTTAGCTTAACGCACGGTTAACTATGATGCTATTTGACCTGAAGTATAGCATTAATCTGATTAACGAGGGGGCTGAGAGCCAAGTCTATAGGAAGTTTAAGAGGACAGACAGGCCTGACCTGTGGTGGCACAGTGGATAGCACATCGACCCGGAACGCTGGAGCCGCCAGTTCAAAACCCTGTTCTTGCCAGGTCAAGGCACATATGACAAACAATCAATGAACAACCAAAGTGAAACCACTATGAGTTGATACTTCTCCCTCCCTCTGCCCCCTCTCTTTCCTCTCTTTGTAAAATCAATAAATAAAGAAATCTTTAAGAGGACAGAGAGGGGAGGGAGGACACCAGGGGAGGACGATGGAGAACGGAGTGGAGACCACTGTGACTGGGAAGCAGATAGATATGAGGTCATGATGTCAGTGCCACGTGCACGCAATCACCAGCCTCATCAAGGGTGTCAGGAAAGGCTCCGGTCGGCAAAGGTAAATGATGAACCTGGAGGTTAGACTTTCTGACAGATTAAATGCGACTTTGCCTCAGTGCTTATGGCTGATCAAGCAGTCAGGGAGTAGAGGAAGATGAAAGGGAAGCTAAGGAAACAGTCTGTCATAATAAAAGGAATTATGCCTTCAAAGGCAAGCAGGAGATATTTCTGTGAAGCACAGAGGGGCTGTATCGCAATGGGAACCGAACCAGTGACAAGGGGCTTAGGCAGGAAGGCAAAACCAGATTTAAGGCGCCCTCTGTTTTCACTGACAGAGGAAGAGCTGAGGTTTACTAATTCACCAGAAAAATTTATGGACCATGGTGTGGCATTGGGGATAGTGTGGCTCATGCATTAAGTTTGTAAAAGTAAGTGGATATAACAAGTTTATACCAAAGAGTGCAGAAGGACACAGAAGAACTTTCTGGGGAAGTGAAATATTCTATATGTTCATTGAAGTGCTGGTTACATAAGATTAATACTTGACACATGTTAACAACCTGCACACTTGAAATGTGTGAATTTTATCATATGTAAACTATACCTTCCTAAAGTTTATTTTAAGTTTATGCAATATACACTGATTATGTGATGATAAAAGGTTACAGGCAGTCCCCAGGTTACAAACGAGATAGGTTCTGTAAGTTTGAAAATGTTTAAGTATTTATATGCACAGAAAGGTAAAAATAAATACTATGTTAAGACAAATATCTGCCTAAGTTGTATTTAATTGGTAAATGTACCTATTCCAACTTACATACAAATTCAACTTAGGAACAAACCTATAGAACCTATCTTGTTTGTAACCCTGTATTTTACCCAAAACTTTACCAACTAGTCAGTTATGGAATAGGTTGAATCTCTTGATCTTGAAACTACAGATTTGTATGATTTGCATGGCTAGCTAATTGAGTTTAAAGAGAGAATTTTCAAAGATTATCAAACTTTACTCGAGTGATAATGGACCATTTCCAGTTTTTAATAAGGTACTTTCTGTTTTCTGAAACAAGTGTGTATATGTGAGCTGGCTGGATAAACAGGTTGCAATGTTTGGACTAGATGCATGAGATTATTTTATTATTTCCAGATGGCTGACAGTCCTTGCGTGTACTGAATTGCAGTGGGCACAAAGGAATTAACTAGAGCATCGTTGTTATTCACATCGTATTTTTAAAATTATGAGTTCTCTGTTGTTTTTCAATAATTATTTCCTGTATTTCAGGCCTAAATTTGTTTTGGAAAGAGAAGATTTGTTAGAACAAAGCTAAAAGAGATGAGACATTAATGAATGGCACTATGTTTAGAACAATAGTTGTCAACACAATTTTCCCCCTAAACTGAATTTTGGGTGGAAATTTCTCTGTCTTTTGGCCTCTTCTAGACCCTCCTGTGGTGGTCACAGATTCTGCAAGTTCTCTAGTAAAATGGTATTTTTAAAAATTAAAAAGGTTTACAAATACAAAGTGGGAATTTTTCTATTTGGAGGTTTAACATTAAAATCTTTTCATAGAAACAAGAAAATTAAAAGGTATTAGAAATGTGTATAATGAAACATGGAGAGCTACTATTAACAAATTCTTTATCATATGTTCTTAATCAAAATGGGAAACACATTTTGGGGCATTAATCTGTTAAAGGTAAAGTTACTTCAGAATATTACATTAGAGCATCCTAAAATTTATTTTATTTTTAACTTTAAATTATTTTGTTCATAGTGTATTACTCAGGGTTATCCAGAGAAACAACCATGTATGTATGTGTATATGTGTGTGTATATACCTAAGTTGCATATATATACACATACACATATATATGTAAGTGTATGTGTATATTTGTATATATATGTATGTGTGTGTGTATATATACATATATATACATATATATAAGGTCTACCGGAAAGTTCTGTCCGTTTTTGGAATAAAACAAAATACAAATTTTTCTTACTGTCAATAAACTTTATTAAATAATATATTTCCACACCAATCCTATCTTCCGAATGTGGTCCGAAATGGTTTGCTGAGCTGAATTAAGCCTTTCTGCGATCTCTGATGTTGTCAGAAAAGGATCTTGCTCCAACATGGTCTTAACAACATCGTCATCGATCAAAGATGATCACCCAGAACGTGGCTTATCAGAAAGGTCGAAATTACCTGTTTCGAATTTTTTGAACCATCTTCTGCATGTCCTATCAAAAACTGTACCTTCACCAAACACTTTCAATAAATTTCTACATGCTTCTGTAGCATTTCTTCCTTGTTGAAATTTGTATACAATTCAGTGGCGTAAATGAACTTTATCAATAGCCATGGATACACTGTCACTTCACACATAAGACTAACGTGAATCAACTTTGTTTAAGTTAATTTGCTACATCAGTATGTATACATTAAGTGATAAAAATAGAGAGACACACAGGCGCCAAATAAACATATGCTTACATGTCGAAACTTATTGTGATAGAAACGGACAGAACTTTCCGGTAGACCTTTTATATCTATATCTATATATATTTATATATATAATTATATATATATATGCAGAGAGAGAGAGAGAGAGAAATTTTAAGGAATTGGCTCATCAATTGTAGACCCTTGAACAGTCCAAAATTTTCTGGGTAGGCCAAAAGGTTGGAGACTCAGGAAAGAGTTGCAGTTCAAGTCCAAAGGTGATCTGATCATTTCCTTTTTGCTCAGAAGAACTACTCTTTTTCTAGCTGTCTGGATGAGGCCAACCCACATTATGGAGGATAATCAGCTCACTCAGAGTTTACTGACTTAAGTGTTAATATCACATAAAAAAAAGTACATTTACAGAAACAGACTAGTAACTGACCAAATATCCCAGTATGGTGGCCCAGCCAAGTTGCCATATAACATTATGCATTACAGGTGTCAAGGGGAGGAGAAATACATCTTAAATATATAAAAATGACTCGGAATCACATGTAAGGGTCCTGGGGTATATCTAGATATTAGGCAATTGCAAAAATAGAACTGACAGATACTGCAACCCACGTGTCCTTGCAAGTTTGGTGACATGCTGTTGACAGAACACTGCACATTCAATACTGTCAGAGTCACAAAGAGCTGTAAGTTGTATTATAAAGACATTCCCAGTTAAATGCCTCTAATTGTAATATAGGCTGTATTTCTCTTATAGTGCGATAATGACACAGTGGTTCTAGTTGCTGATATGTTTAACTTGGATGATTTGGCATAGTTAAATCTTAGGTAATAGTGACTCTATGTTTCTTGGAGCCTCTAAGAAATTGAAATTTAACATCAGTCTATAATAAAAAAAATGTTTTTTAAGTTAATAGTGGCACTAGTGAAAAAGTAAAATGCAGAAATTGAGGAAAAGGAAAACAAAACAGTTATAACAGTGACTTCATTTATTATCAAGCCCAAGCAATTGCTCAGTTTCAAAGGACACTCTTTGGAGAGATTATGTGATGACTTTGCCTCACAATGGACTGTGATAGAGAAGAATTTATCTCCCGGTTCCCTTCTCCTCTTGAAAGAAGGTTTAGCTATAGGGCATTAACTGCCCTTCATCTTCGGCTCACGTATGAGTGGTTGCCATCTGGGGCCAGTGAGTCACATGTCTCCACAGCAACTGGGAAGCCAGGGACCTCAGGCATGGAGCCTGTGGTACCAACGTGAGAAGAGGTGCAGTCAGGTGTGCCCGGAAAAAGTCGCTCACAGCCCACAGAGTAGCTGTCCTGGATTGGGCTCCATGGGAGTATAACTGTGTTATACTAGTACAGTTGGATTTATATCTGCCATTTCACTTTTTGTTTCCTATGTGCATCATGTATTTTTTGTTACTCCATCCCCCCTTTACTGCTTTCCTTAATAGTGGATGTTTTCTAATGCAGTATTTAAATGTATTCAATGATTTTTAGCTAATTTTTATCTAGTCCTTAGTGGTTGCTCTAGGTAATGCCATATGCATCCTAACTTATCAGAATCAGCTTCAGAGTCACGCGAACTTGATTCCAGTTAGTATAGAAACATTACTCCCAAATTGCTCTATTCTCATGTCCTCCTTTTGTGTATTACCATTATATATGACATCTATAAATGTTACTAACCCAACATACCTTGTTATTATAACTGTCTATAATTTTATGACTTTTAAAGATGCTGAGAGAGGAAAGTATATATATATTTGTAGCTTTTGCTAAATTAATATAGTATATATTAATATATTATAGTAACTCCTACTAAAACGGCTTATCTGTCTTTTCTTGTTCCCTTCACTTGTTTCTGTAAATTTGAGTTACCATCTAGAGTCACTACTTTAGTTCAATACAGTTTTGCTCCCACCTACCTCATTTGTACTACTATTGGGAAATACACTATGATACATTTTACACATATTGTTTTATACAAAAACTTTTAAAGAAAGTTAAGAGAATACAAGAGAAAATATGCATTTATACTATTTTTTACAATTATGTAGTCACCTTTATCAATGATCATTGTTCTATTTTTTTTTTAATTTTTTATTTTTCTTAAGTGAGAAGCAAGAAGGTAGAGAGATAGACTCTTGCATGCGCCCCAATGAGGATTCACCCAGCAAGACCCTGCTGAGTGATGTTCTGCCCATCTGGGGTGGTTGCTCCATTGCTCAGCAACTGAGCTATTTTAGTACCTGAGGCAGACCATAGAGTCACCCTCAGCTCCTAGGGCCAACTTGCTCCAACCAAGCCCTGGCTGTGAGAGGGAAGAGAAATATGAAAATACAGAAGGGAGAGGGGGAGGGGTGGAAAAGCAGATGGTTGCTTCTCCTGTGTGCCCTGACCAGGAATCAAACATGGGACATCAACATGACAGGCCAATGCTCTACCACTGACCCAACCAGTCAGAGCCAATGATCATTGTTTTAAATTATCACCTGGAATCACTTGCTTTCAATCAGAACTTCCTTTAGTACATCTTATAAGATGAGTTGTCTAGAAACAAATCCAGTTTGTATATTTCTCAAAATGTCATTATTTTACTTCTATTTTTAAAAAGAGCTTTGCTGGATATAGAATTCTTGATGGGCAGTTTTTTGCTCCAGGATTTTAAATATGTTATTCCACTGCCTTCTGGTCTTCATTATTTCTGCTGAGAAATAAGATGTTAATCTTACCAAGGTCCCTTATTAATGATTAGTCATTTTTCTCCCTCTGTTTTTCCAGATTTTCTCCTTGTCTTTGATTTTCATCACTTTCGCTATGATTTGTTTATTTGCAAATCTCTTTGCACATTAATTGTACTTGAAGCTTCTGGTGGGTGTTTGTCAATAAATTTGGGATGTTTTTGTCCATTATTTCTTCAGTATTTTTCCACTCTTTTCTCTCCTCTCTGGTATTTTCATTACATAATGTTGACACACTTAACACTTTAACATTTCTCTGAAGTTCTGTTCATTGTTTATGATTAATTTTCTAATTTTTCTTTATTCAGATTATGTGATCTCTATTAATCTATCTTCGTCAGCTAATTCTTTCTTCTGCCAGTTTAAATTAGTAAACCCCTCTAGTAAATTTTTTTATTTCATTTATTCTACTTTTAAACTCAAGAAAATCTATTTGATTTTTACTAAGGTTTCTACCTTGTTATTGATATTTTCTATTTAAAAGGTCATTATCAACATATCTTCCTGTACTTTAACCATTGTGTGCCAAACACACTTCCAGTCTAGGGAATTCCACTTTTGCTTCTCCCTCTTTCTGGAAGACTCCCTCCAGATATTATCACAGCGTATTCTCTCATTTCATTTGGATCCTGGGTCAAGTGTTATTTCCATAGAAAAAATCTTCACTGGCAAACCTATGTAAAATATCAGTGCCTCAGAGGTGGGTGAGCAGTTGCCTTGTTTACTCCCGGTATCCCAGTCAGTGAGCGTGGGCAGTGTGCGAGTGGATCCACCTGGTGCTTTTAGCGTGGGTGCCCGCATTCCCAGATGGAGGGGCTGGGTCAGAAACTGTCAGTAGTGACCCTATGTATGGGCTGTGACCAGAGTTTCTGAATAATCCCAGCTTTCCAAACAATGCAGGAAGTGCACGAAAGCCAGCTTCCCTACACCCGGACCTGCCTGGGTGCAGCACCTTTGCCAGCCATACAGGCTAACAAAGCACACTCCTGGAGAAGAGAACTGCAGAAGTGATGGGGGGAAGTGCATGTAGGCAGCTTGCAGACAGCCTCTGGAGAGCAGACCTGCAGAGTGCTGAGGCATACTAGACATGCCTGGAGGCTCATAGAAAGACACCTGAAAGGCAATCAGCTCCCAGCCCTGCCTGATTACGCTGGCAGCTCTGGCTGGCAAAGCCTTACCCAGAACTCTGCATTGAGTGGGGATAGAGGGAAATTTGTCAGCTCTTAGAGTCTCTTGCTCTCCAGGCAGTGGCTGGGGCAACTTTACAGCTGGGCCCTCAGGCTGCTGGTTCAGGGAGGAGAGATTTGGGGAAAGGCTCTGGGAAAACAGACTCTCCCATTCTCAGAACCTACAAATGCTAACAAGCCCCACCTACCAATGGGATTGAGGCCTAGTTTATGTCATCACCATAGGGACACAACAGCAAATCTCTGCCTAAGAGTGCCACAGGGGAAGAATCTGGGGTGCAGAACCACAGTCAAAAAGAGAGAGAAGAAATAAAAAGGAAGAAGATAACTTCTCAAAACCAGGAAAAATCTACAGTCTTTATAACTTTTTTCATTTTTTTCTTGTATTTTTTATCTTTTTTATTCCTTCCACCTTGGTCATTTTATCCTTTTTATGTTTTATTCTTTTCTTTTCATTTTGAATGGTATTACCATAGGTGTTACATTTTCCATTCTTTTTTTCTATGAGTGTTACATTTCAAAAAACGTAACTCAATTTTTTTCTCTCTATTTTTGTTTCTTCTTTTCTCTTTCACTTTTTCTCTCATTTGAATCTCACCCACAAACAAATTATTTTATTCTGGATTCAAATTTTTTCTTTGTGGCATTTTGTGTGCTTTTTATTTTGCTTTTTATCTCTTTAGCATTTCCCCCAACTCCGGCTCTCCATTCTATAGTTTTTGTGCCACTTAATACAATAGAATTTACATTTTTCACTGTATTTCTTTGCTTTTTCTTTTTTTTTTCTTTGCTCTTACACTATTTCTCCATTTGACCATCATTTACAAACAAATTATTTTATTCTTGATCCAATTTTTTCCTTGTGGCATTTTGTGGGTTCTTGCCTCATTTTTTGTCTCTTTGTACCTCCCCCCAAACCCAGGCCCTCCATTCTATGTATTTTTGCCCCACTTAGCACAATAGAATTTCAGTTTTTCACTGTATTTTCTCAAAAGAAAATTTTTATCAACTCTTATTATTGTTATTAACAATACCAGTCCCAAATGCCATTAAAGAAAAAGAAATCAAATATCATGGATACAAAAGACAGTGATGTAGCTCAGATAGATGAGAAAAAATCTATAGAAAAAAAATTTCAATAGCTTAGAAACCTTGGAGTTAAATGACAGAGAATTTAAAATTGAAGTCCTAAAAATACTAAGAAATATACAGGAAAGCACAGAAAGGCAATTTAGGGAACTCAAAAAACAATTTAATGAACAGAAAGAATACTTTACCAAGGAAATTGAAACTATGAAAACAAATCAAACAGAGATGAAAAACTCAATTCATGAACTGAAAAACAAGGTAACAAGCTTATCCAATAGAACAAGACAGATAGAGGAGAGGATTAGTGACATAGAAGACAGGCAACTAGAGGTACTACAGAGAGAAGAGAAGAGAGACTCACGAATTAAAAAAAAATGAAATAGCCCTACAGGAATTGTCTGACTCCATCAGAAAGAGCAACATAAGAATAATGTGTATATCAGAAGGAGAAGAGAGAGAAAATAAAATGGAGAACATATTCAAACAAATAATAGATGAGAACTTCCCAAGCCTGTGGAAAGAACTAAAGCCTCAAATTCATGAAGCAAACATAACTCCAAGTTTTCTTAACCCCAACAAACCTACTCCAAGGCACATCATAATGAAATTGGCACAAACCAATGACAAAGAAAAAATTCTCAAGGCAGCCAGGGAAAAGAAGAATACAACATATAAAGGAAGGCCGATTATCAACAGATTTCTCAACAGAAACTCTACAAGCTAGAAGAGAGTGGACCCCATATTTAAAGTTCTGAAAGAGAGGAACTTCCAGCCAAGAATACTATACCCATCAAAGCTATCCTTCAGATACAAAGGAGAAATAAAAACATTCACAGATACAGAAAAGATGAGGGAATTTATCATCAGAAAACCCCCACTTCAGGAAATACTGAAGGGAGTTTCCCGACCAGACACAAAGAAAAAACAAAACAAAACTACAAGTAAAAGCTCCATCAAGATTGCAATAAAAACAAGATTAATCTGTGACAAAAAAAAAAAAAAAGGGGGAGAGGACAAAGATTAACAGTAGCAAAGGAGGATGAAGTGCAAAAGCACTCAGGAGATGATGTACTACAATGAATGTGATATGTATGCTTTCCATTACTTAATGGTAACCACCCCTGAAAAAACCAACACAGAAGTACATGGCTAGAAAAAAGAACAGAGAAAAGAAGTATGGATTACAACCAAATAAAAACAGATGATAAAAAAATAAAAGAGAAGAACCAAACAAGATACAAAACTATCAGAAAGCAATATATAAAATGGCAATAGGAAACCCTCAAATTTCAATAATTACACTAAACATAAATGGATTGAACTCACTAATAAAAAGAAACAGAGTAACAGAATGGATTAAAAAGAAAATCCAACTGTATGCTGCCTACAAGAAACACATCTAAGCTACAAGGATAAAAACAAATTCAAAGTGAAAGGTTGAAAAACAATACTCCAAGCAAATAACATCCCCCCAAAAAGCAGGTGTAGCAATACTCATATCTAACAATGCTGACTACAAGACAACAAAGATAATCAGAGACAAATATGGACATTTCATAATGATAAAGGGGACATTGAATCAAGAAGACATAACACTTCTTAATATATATGCACCAAACCAAGGAGCATCAAAATATATAAGACAGCTACTGACTGACCTAAAAACAAAAACCCACAAAAATACAATCATACTTGGAGACCTCAATACACCGCTGACGGCTCTAGATTGTTCATCCAAACAGAAAATCAATAAAGAAATATTGGCCTTAAATGAAACATTAGAACAATTGGATATGATTGACATCTACAGGACATTTCATCCAAAAGTGTCAGAGTATACATTTTTCTTTAGTGTACATGGAACATTCTCAGGAATTGATCTTATGTTGGGCCACAAAAATAACATTAACAAATTCAGAAAGACTGAAATTATACCAAGCATATTTTCTAATCATAAAGCCTTGAAACTAGAATTCAACTGCAAAAAAGAGGTAAACAAACCCACAAAAATGTGGAAACTAAACAACATACTTTTAAAAAATGAGTGGGTCAAAGAAGAAATAAACGCAGAGATCAAAAGATACATACAGGCAAATGAAAATAACAATACAACATATCAGAATCTCTAGGATGCAGCAAAAGCAGTAATAAGAGGGAAGTTCATATCACTATAGGCCTATATGAACAAATAAGAGAGAGCCCAAATAAACCACTTAACTTCACATCTTAAGGAACTAGAAAAAGAAGAACAAAGACAACCCAAAACTAGCAGAAGAAAGAAAATAATAAAAATCAGAGCAGAAATAAATGAAATAGAGAACAGAAAAACTATAGAAAAAATTAATAGAACAAGGAGCTGGTTCTTTGAAAAGATCAACAAAATTGATAAACCCTTGACAAGACTCACCAAGGAAAAAAGAGAAAGGACTCATATAAACAAAGTCCAAAATAAAAGAGGAGAAATCACCACAGATATCACAGATATACAAAGAATTATTGTAGAATACTATGAAAAACTATATGCCACCAAATTTAACAATATAGAGAAATGGATAAATTCCTAACACAATACAATCTTCCTAAACTGAGTCATGAAGAAACAGAAAGCCTAAACACACCCATAAGCATGGAGGAAATAGAAACAACTATTAAAAACCTCCCCAAAAATAAAAGTTCAGGGCCAGACGTTTATACTAGTGAATTCTATCAAACATTCAAAGAAGACTTGGTTCCTATTCTACTCAAAGTCTTCCAAAAAATTGAAGAAGAAGCAATACTGCCAAACACATTTTATGAGGCCAACATAACCCTCATACCAAAACCTGGCAAGGACAACACAAAAAAAGAAAACTACAGACCAATATCTCTAATGAATACTGATACTAAAATACTAAACAAAATACTAGCAAATCAAATACAACAACACATTAAAAAAATAATTCATCATGATTAAGTGAGATTCATCCCATAATCACAAGGATGGTTCAACATACATAAAACGGTTAATGTAATACACTATATCAACAAAACAAAGAACAAAAACCATATGATCTTATCAATAGATGCAGAAAAGGCATTTGATAAAATACATCATTTTATTTTATTTTTTTCATTTTTCCGAAGCTGGAAATGGGGAGGCAGTCAGACAGACTCCCGCATGCGCCTGACCAGGATCCACCCGGCATGCCCACCAGGGAGCGATGTTCTGCCCCTCTGGGGCATTGCTCTATTGCATCCAGAGCCATTCTAGTGCCTGAGGCAGAGGCCACAGAGCCATCCCCAGCGCCCGGGCCATCTTTGCTCCAATGGAGCCTCTGCTGTGGGAGGGGAAGAGAGAGACAGAGAGGAAAGAGAGGGGGAGGGGTGGAGAAGCAGATGGGCGCTTCTTCTGTGTGCCCTGGCCGGGAATCGAACCCGGGACTTCCGCACGCCAGGCCAACACTCTACCACTGAGCCAACCGGCCAGGGCCACATCATTTTATTTAAAACACTTAAGAAAATAGGTATAGAAGGAAAATATCTCAAGATAATGAAGGCCATCTACGATAAACCATCAGCTAACATTATATTAAATGGCATAAAACTGAGGACTTTTCTCCTAAAATCAGGAACAAGACAGGGTTGTCCACTTTCTCCTCTTATTCAACACAGTGCTGGAAGTTCTAGCCTGAGCAATCAGACAAGAGAAAGAAATAAAAGGCATTTATATTGGGAAAGAAGAAGTAAAGGTTTCACTTTTTTGCAAATGATATGATCCTGTACATCAAAAACCCCAAAGACTCCACAAAAACACTACTAGAAACAATAAAGTAATGCAGTAAGGTCGCAGGATACAAAATTAATATACAAAAGTCCATTGCCTTCCTATATGCCAACAATGAAACATCAGAAAACAAGCTCAAAAAAACAATCCCCTTCATGGTTGCAACAAAAAAAATAAAATACCTAGGAATAAACATAAGAAAGAATGTAAAGGACCTATATAATGAAAACTACAAAGCATTGTTAAGGGAAATCAAAAAAGATATTATGAAATGGATAAATATTCCTTGTTCTTAGATAGGAAGAATAAATTATAGTCAAAATGACTATATTACCCAAAGCGATATACAAATTTAATGTAATTTTCATCAAAATTCTAATGTCATTTTTTAAAGAAATGAAACAAAAAATTATCAAAATTCCAATGTCATTTTTTAAAGAAATGAAACAAAAAATTATCCAGCTTTATATGGAACTATAAAAAACCCCGAATAGCCAGAGCAATTCTAAGGAAAAAGAACGAAGCTGGGGGCATTACAATACCTGACTTCAAATTATATTATAGAG